>NW_027266886.1:0-102206 GCF_046630445.1 Rutidosis leptorrhynchoides | reverse complement strand
AGTGCATCCAGTATGATGTGTATATATATACATATGATGTGAATTCGTGGAAGCCTCTTGGACAGTCATATTATAACATGTTTTTATAATTCATTCCAATAATTTAATCGTGAATGATTCCGCCACGTAATTAAATTTTAATACAATTTTCCTCCTCTATAAAAGAAATATATTATTTATTGGCTAAACTTATATCTTGATGAAAACTTGAATGCCGACATTTCTTCCAATTAATTAATTTCCTCTTTTTTTTAAAGGCGCCAACAACATAAACAGTAAACTGATGGATCATGGAATCTAGCTTTGTTGCACTGGAAATTTAAAGTCTGTATTATTATGCAGGCTTTCGAACTAAAAAGCCTGTTTATTTATTGTAACTGTGCAACTACTACATGCTTATTGTTAGAATTCTTTTATAGAAAAATTATTGCAAATTTTCCTACAAATTTTTTTTTTTTTTTTATACAGACCAAACTACTTAACAAAAAAAAATAGTTTTGGATGATGTGGATGCAGTTTTGTCTCAAAATTGACCGGTACAAGTCCATTAAATGGTTATGGGAGCTCTGGATCATGTCGACCAATGATCTTCCTTCTAGCAAGGAATATGGACGTCTGGACTTACATTATTGCAATATTTCTATTTTTTTTTAATTTTTTTTAGGATAATTGCACTATTTCTATGACTTGTAAGATTTTGGCAACACAAATTTTCTTGATATGCATCTGTTTTAAGTACTCAATCTTTTACGGCAACATGATGAGGGTACGAATTCGACTTATGAAGAGCGAATTTTTGTGGATAGATTAAGTAGAAAAAAGAAAACTAATCATTTATTAATGTAGTTGATATTCATCCATATATAATTTTAAAAATGACAAATATTGTGGGAGTATGATTTAGTGTCATTTCCTCATGATCTGCTTCAATTTGTCCATCAATTCAGGATGCGCTATTTTTGTGTACAGTAGGAAGGCGAGGTAAACATCATGTAGTCGGATCAGTAATGGGAGTGCCGGTCTTACTAATCAGTAATTAGGAGGTTAATTATGATGTAGAACCGGCAATGCCATTGCCGGTCTTGAATAAAAAAAAAAAAATTTACTACATAATACATAATACAAAGACCAAAACGGAAAAAAAAAAAAAAGGTTTGACCGACATTCTCATCGCCGGTAAAAAATTAATGTTAATTAAGGTCATTAGGGCGTCCGACCGGCAATGGAAAAACCGATCGGACTACAAATGTTCACCCCTTTCTCCATTCGTTTCAAAATGTTGACGTTTATTTTTTAAATTTTACATTTATAATTTTCTGCATCAATTCATCAGATTTATTTCATTTTGGAAGGGCTTAATTGGATCAATCAGTTGGTGTGGTCCTATTGTTAGGATAATTGTGGTTCAACAATATTTTTATCGGATAGTGCATTCTTGGAATTGTATTAGGAAACATAACATAATTCTCGAGCCCGCAAATCAGGGATCTACACACTTTGAAAATTATGCTTCCAAACAAATTTGAAAACTAAGCACCAATACACTAGCTGGCTTAACATTACTCAATTACGTGTATCTTGACATACAAATTATTTCTTGTTAGATAAAATTAGGTTGCTTTTATTTTCAATCAATTTCCTCCGAAATTGAATTTTACAGAATCATTTTATTTATTTTCCTATATTTGTTTTAGTTGTAATTTAAATTACTATCTCAGTCTCAAAATAGATACAAATTTTTATATATAATTTGTATTAAAAAATTTGTATCTATTTTGGGACGGAGGTTGTATTTAATAATTAACGATTATCCACATTCGATCATTATCAAATAACGGTATGCACAGAGTTTTCTCAGCGGAATGTTTTTCCATTTCTTCTAACTTGTCTGATATGCCAAACAAACAAAGATCGGATCATTTTCCTGAATATAATTAAAGGAACTAAGTCCCATTTCTAAGAAAGTAAAGGGACCCAACCTTACACCGGATAAAACTCGTATCCATAATCCTACGTGTCGACACATAATTGGATACTAAGATTCTGTTTTAGGACACGTGGCATCGTCAAATACACATCGTCCTTCTTCTTCCTTTGTTCCTGTTTTCAGCTTTTGCATCAATAACTAACAATGGCTATGTTTGCACCACCAGCACACAAGCTCTCCCTTACTGCTTCAAACAAAGCAAATTCAATCCCGACACCGCCGAAACGAAGAGGCTCGTCGGTGCATTTTCCGGTGAAGGCGGCGTCGACGTCGTCTGAGGTGGCGGCATATGAGGAAGGAAACCTGGAAAGACCAAAATGGGCAGGGGAGACTCCACTCTCTCGTCTAGTCAAAGCTTTCATTTCAGTCAAACCCATTCAGTCTCTGCTCCAATTCGGCGCCAGACAAGTACTCATCAGGTCAAATTTCTAATGTTCTAACTTTGAGTCTAGAATGTGTTTGTTGAAATGATTCACTGAATGATGTTTGGAAAAATGGCGACGTTAAACAGTACAGCTGAGAAGAAGAATATTCCTTGGAGAGATATGACTGCGAAGATTTTGGAATCTGATGTTTACAAGGAGCTGGAGAGTGTTAAGAATCCTTCAGTTGTTTATCCAGATTGTAATTTCTGTCATAAACTTTTGATTGCACTGAGATAATCAATGTCTTCGTTTTGTTACATTAATTTTTGAGATTTCTAAATTCGATGCAATTGTATTGTTTGAACAGATTATCTGAATCCCTTCCACGCCTACGATGAGGGTAACCTTTCATGGCTGGTTAGTATTTTTATTCTTTCACCGGAAAGTCGAAATCTTTAATTTACATCCATATGAAGTAACTAGTAACAAACCATGATATAAATACACACATTTAGAAAGTCAAAACACATTTTACAGATTTTGAATTTGCAGGCTGCAGCAGAAGCTGAGGCCGCCACCATGTCGATGGTGAGACGAGCAATACCGGATGCTTCGTCAGTAGAAGAAGCAAATAGTGTATGGCGGGGAAATTGGCTACGAGCAATAGAACAACATCATGAACAACATTCAAAAGATTCCCCGATCAGAGACATTTTGGATATTGGTTGCTCCATTGGTGTCAGCACAAGATTTCTCGCTGACCATTTTCCTTCCGCTAAACTTACAGTAAGCACGAATGTCAATAAATTTCTATTTTTTTCAAAAACTCGAGCATAGGATTATAGGTGTGGAAATAACACGTTTCATCAAATGCGGCACAGGGGTTAGATCTGTCACCTTATTTTCTTGCAGTGGCACAATTTAAGGAAAAGAATGCTTCTCCGAGAAACAACCCAATTAGTTGGATACATGCAAATGGAGAAGACACGGGTTTGCCTTCCAAATCCTTCGACATTGTTTCCATAGCAGCAGTTGTAAGTCTCTAAATTCAACAACCCCTGCCCTAATTTTAGGAAACTATTAATTACATTTTATAGTTTTGCTGACTCATTCAAACAAATGCAGCTTCATGAATGTCCAGAAAGAGCAATCATCGGCTTAATGAAGGAGTCTTTCCGGCTGCTTCGACCAGGAGGCACCATCTGTTTAATGGATCAATCGGTAACATACTATTTCTCTACATTTTTATTTATATTATTGGGATATTGCTTGTTCTAATTTCATATTTCTTCTTCCGTGCAGCCCAAGTCAAAGATTCTTCAGGTATGCTTTCGAATCTACTTACAATTATTATAAAAAAAATCTCTACAAAGAAACTAATTAAATCATTTTAAACTTAAGTTTACTATATTCGTCTACCGTATATTCTACAACCGTGCACTAAATCCCTGGCTCCATCACTGTTTATATAGATATTCTTTTTTTTTTTTTTTGTTTTTTGAAAGTGAAGGCTTACAATGAAATTTTTTAATTTTGGAACTAAAGGGGAGATATATTAAGGAAATCTTAGTGTTCATTCATAATATTTGATTTTCTCCTAGGCAATTATAATTAAATTGACCAATTTCATGTCTTATGTCACCATATCATGATTCTCTTGTATATATTATGCTGAATTAACAATCTATGTTAAAGATTGATCAAGTAATTAACATACAATAGTTCTTTGTATAAAAGTAGTTGTATTTTCCCCCATTTATGACATTAAAAATTGCAGAAAAATTATACAAGAAATTGAATGTGTAGTGTATTAGAACAATGCATCTAAACTACATAATCAATATTTTCACTCACTCCTAGTTATCTTCCATATGTATAGACTGAGATTCAAATGGTTACCTTACTTGTGGTTTTGTTGCATGCAGAACATGTCTCCAGTTATGTTTACATTATTCAAAACTACGGAACCGTATATCGATGAATATTACTTGACGGATTTGGAGGGAAGGCTAAAAGAAGTTGGGTTTGTGAATATCGAATCTAAACTCACAACTCCAAGACACAGGACTGTCACTGCAACTGTGCCTCATTAGCATTTCATTGCTGTTGCACTTCTATGTAACTATAACTAGTATTACATGTAAAGCACAATTAGATGTTGCATGCTACAAATTGTTACATCTTGAATTTCTTAAGACATTAAAAGATGAATTTTGCTCAAACAGTTCCTAAATCATGGTCATTCTTTCCTCTGAGGAATACGGACTAGTTTGTTTTTATGTAAGTAATAACTTACTGAGTCTTCATATTCATTTATTTGCTGACTCCACCAGAGCCATTGATATGTCCGACTAGCTTCTGGAAGGCAATTACAGCCGTCAATTTGTTGTCTAAACAACTTCTGCTAGTAGATAGAACGAAAGAACCTGATTCTAGCCTATATTCATAATTAATTGTTTAATAGTATGTCATTCAGCGACGTTACGCTAATTAAACTCACCTAAACCAAACCAAACAAAGGTTGATTATCATTTTCTGAAACATAAGAGGTAAATATTAAAAGAAACCAAACATTGGGGGATGCCTTGCAATATGTCATAAATTTAATACTCGACATGCCAAACATTCAAGTTTCATCCAACGTCATTCAGCTGAAACATGAACATCACTCAGAATAGTATAATTCTAGTTTGGTGTCCAATTCACCAAACCAAACCAAACAAGACTCCGTCTATGTTGTAGATCATGGAGAAACAAGACCAGGCATCGTTGGTTAATGAGCAACAAGCTATTGATGTAACTGAAGAAGAAGTCGAAGCTATTGAGCTGGTTCTGTTTCAAGTCTCCGAGTGTTATGTCTATTTGGTAAGCTTCAAGAATCTTTTGGTTACCAAAAGTCTGCAACTTTTTTAATGTGCCTATTCAAGTTCGGATTTTGGCATCTGGGTTTTTGGAATCGCAGAAAAATTTATCATCTTTAGTTGAGTTTTTCAAATTTATCAAATGTGATTCGTACCCAATTTCTATTTTAGAGATGTCGTTTTGAATAATCAATTTGCTATGTGCTTTTCATCAAGTGCTTTGGGTCTAAACTCTAAAGTGAAACACACACAATTTAGATTGGCATTTGTCTATTTAAAGTTGGTGGGAGTTGATCAGTTGAATGGTTTTTGGTGTTTTAGTGGGGAACTGTCTGTAGATGATCAGCATAGTTTTGAGATCTACTGAATTGAGATAGCATTGTTCACTATTAGTAGTATTGTGTAGTGTTATTTATTTTTTGATTAAATCACATTGGATTTGAGATTGTTATACTATTTATTCCTTGACAACTAGACCATTCTGATTTGCATGTTACTCGTGCAGATACCTCCACGGAGTGCAGCTTCTTACAGGTTATTACTCAACTTGTCAAAATTTATTTAGCATATAATCAATGCTTGCTTTCTTTTGAACAGTATGAATTTGAGTTTTGTCTGCTCTCCTCCTTCTATAAAACTGTTGTGATATATCGAATGACACTTTCTTTTGCCTTTGGTTTTAAAGTAATCTAAATGAAATTTCCCATACTGAATATATTTCGGAGTTCATATCATGGTTTTGTGTACCTCGTAGCTGACATTCAATTAACCTGGCATTTATACGGTTGAATTGGATATCATCAGTGCTGATGAATGGAATGTCAATAAATGGGATTGGGAAGGAGCACTTAAAGTAATTAGCAAGGGAGAGGAGTGCATTATCAGACTTGAAGACAAATCCACGGGTGAGAGACAGTCACTCATTGGAAAAAAAATATACTCATTCAATACTCCTGAAATCAATCATCATAAGATGGTTTATTTATTCAATTATTTGCAGGTGAACTGTATGCTCGGGCATTTCTGAGAGATGGAGAGCCACATCCAGTTGAATCTGCAATTGATAGCAGTAGGTAAAGTCCACATGTTGACCAAAATTTGAATCCCATCTTTGATAATTTCAGTTTTAAAAGAATTTAGTTTGAGTTTTTTTAATAACAATCCTTTCTTCTGCAGATATTTCGTTCTTCGTGTCGAAGAGAACATTGGTGAGTGATACATGATACATCTCTAAGTGTTTTATCCATTTTCAGTTCATCTCTTTTACCAATAAATCTGGAATTCATCCAGGTGGTCGTGTTCGACACGCGTTCATCGGCCTTGGATTTCGAGAAAGAACAGAAGCTTATGATTTCCAAGCAGCACTACACGATCACATGAAGTATTTAAACAAAATGAAAACTGCAGAAGAGATGGAGCAACAATACCACAAGAATACTTCCTCGGTCAATTATAGTTTAAAAGATGGGGAAACACTTAAACTCCAAATAAAAAATGTAAGTTAGCTTGTCAATATGGTAGTATTTTCTGATCTTTCTGTTTTTTACATCATCAGGCTAACATAATTATACTTAAAAATACTTTATTTTTTACATAATCAGCCAAGTCAAAGTGGTAGCAGTTTGAAGTCCAAGCTTGAGAAAAAGTCTAGCAGCCACAACGACCCAGTTATTTTAATCAAGCCGCCGCCACCACCACCTCCGTCAAACTCCAAAGAACTACATTCTTCCGAAAACCAAGATCAAGAAGATGATGATTTTGGAGATTTCCAAGCTGCTGGATAAAATACTCCCTCCGTCCCAAATTAGTTCATTTTCCAACATAATTGTGATTGTATAGATTAAAAAATATTGGTGAAAAATATGTGGATGAAAATGGTGAAATTGGTGATAAAGAATACATGGGACATGAGAAAGAAGATGGTGAAATCGGCGAGAATATAATGAAAAAAGATAATTAATATTTTTTAAATTTATAAAAATTTACATATTTAAAATAATTTAAATAAAAATTATGTTTATATTAATATTTAATTTGAAAATTAACAGAGAGAGTAGTTTGTAAGAATGCATATTTTGCATATGTATGTGGTTGTATGGTTTGACTATGGTTCACACACACCTTGTTAGATTCCGACATCTGGTAAATAAAAAGGTGAAGGCTAATTCAACCATTGGTAGCCACACAAGTGGCAAAGTCTTTTGTCTTAAGTCAAAACTCCTAAAAAGTCAAATGGATAGAAAGAAAAAACTAATGTTGAATTGAAACCTTACAATATTTATTTGTAAAGCAAACATCTGAAGGACGGAACTTCGATCATTTGCCTTCATTTGATATTATAAGAGCACATTTTTTTCCTTCTAAATCTTCCACTCTCTCTCAAGTGGGAATACGTTTTAAGCCACCCTATTGGCAATGTTAGAACAACTTGAACCAATTTGGTTCATCCATCCACAAATATTAATGACACGTTTTTTTTGTTTTATGAAGAAATCTGTTAACTTAATGAGATGGTGGATAACGTTAAACATGCTTAATGACATACTCCCTTCGTCTCAAATTAAATGTTAATATAAATAGAATTTTTGTCTTAAATTAGATGTAAATTTTGATAAATTTAAAATATATTAATTATATTTTTTAATTATGTCCTCACCATCTTCACTTTCATATCCTCATATATTCTTCCTCATCAATTTCACTCGCATATTTTGATGAAAATTTTTTAATCCATACAATTATAATTATATTAAAAAATTAACTAAAAATTAAATTTTATTGATTTATGTAAAATCTCTTAGAAATCTCTTAACATTTAATTTGGTATGAAAAAGTATTTAGAAATTATTCGGATAAAACAGATTCGATGATTTGTAGCCGCAATATCTTAGCCGATTATGGGTTGACGTCTTGACGATGATCATCAAAGTTAAACAAACAACCATCCAGCTGACACGTGTCAAACATAACTTTTGCCCTCTTTCTTCTTCTTCTTTGCTTTAGTTTGCTTTGCTTTGTACAAAATACCTTTGTGTGTATTTGGTTTGTTTTATGTCCCTTAAAAGCTGAGCTTTGTAAATTCCTTCGACCCATTATTTTTGGCTTCTGGATACACAACACAACCATCTTTTGCTTCAAGTAAGTCCTCTCTAAGCTTCGAATCTCAAAACAAAATCCCTCTTTTGGTACATAAAATAAAAAGGGTTTCTTTGCTTCACGCCTTTCCTTTTCTACAGCATCTCATTGTTTTTATAGTCAGCTGAAATATCATATGAATGTGATGATAGGCCTTTTTGTTGTGAATTTGGGTTATAGTAACTTATTCATATATCTAAAGTCGTGGTTTTTGAGCTGCTTCAAGAGATTTTGCCTGATTTTTTGGTTGAATTTCTGGGTTGCCTGAAATTGTGAGTTACGATTCTGCTTTTGAGTTGTGAGTTTATATGAAACGACCCAGTAAGTTTTTCATGTTTGATCTGCGTACTTTTGTTCAATTGTTGAATCTAGATTATCATATCGGGAACAATTGCCTGTTTTCGCTCGCTATAATTTGATATTGGGAGTTGTATTCTCTCTGTCTCTGATCGTGTGTTTCAAACTTGTCTTTCCATTCTCTGAAGTTGTTTGCTTTAATCCCTTGGCTAGTGAGTTTCTCTGGTTTATGGTCTTCATAAGTCATAACTCAAAGTTGTCAACGAGTTTTATTTATGTAGATGAGTTATATAGTAAGCTTCTTAACGATATCACTTTCACAGGAAATTTATCCTGCTGCTGTTTTGGTGAGGTCTGTTCTGCAATGGATCTGCAAAGTATAACTTGGGTGGGGCACATGTATCAGAAATTTGAAGCCATGTGCTTGGAGGTAGAAGAAATTATGTATGAGGTACTGATTTTTCATTTGTTTCCGGTATGAGCTTTCTTGTGCTTGTGAGATGTTGATTTTTTTCTGCCATTACCTCATTCTTCTTACATTTTTATATTCTGCACAGGACACGGTTAAATTTGTTGAGAATCAGGTGGAGACTGTTAGCACTAATGTCAAAAGGTTTTATTCAGACGTCATGCAAGATTTGGCTGACCCAGCTTTGGAGGAGCTTGCCAAAAAGCCTGTTTCTGACTTGCCTACAAAACAACGTAGAGATTTTGTAATGCATAAAATTCCAAAAGTAGTCTCGAAGGCAGAAGCAAGAAAATTTGATGTTGGGGGGGCAATTAAGAAAAATTCAAAACAACTTGGGAACTCGGACACAAATAGAAACTGCAAACCATCTCTTGAACTAATTTCTCGTGAAGATATTCTGTGTCAGCCTTCTGGTAACGAATTATCCAAAGAGACAAAATTGCCTCTGACCAAGTCATCTGAAGTCATCCCTGTGAACAAGCATCTGGGCGGAGTTTCTTCACTCATGGAATTACCGCATGTAGAACTTGAAGCATGGCATGATCATCAGATTACTTCAAGCCCAATTTCAGATGAGTTTACTGGAATTGACTCTGTGAGAGAAAGCTTTGATGAGATTAAGAATGCAGGCGACGTTGCAACCGATGCGAATAGCGTCGTCTTTGTATCCAATTCAGGTACCAGTTCATCTCCTCTGTTAGATGCTTCACACAAGTGTTTATTTAGCCACTGAGATGGATAATTATGCTTATATTCATAGTTTAACTGTGGCATTGCCAGTTGATTTTCCCATCTCTTTTCCATCTACTTTTTTCATCTTGATTGGGAAAATGGTATGCCTGGTCTGTTAGAAGATATCATGGAACTAATCAACGACTTGTTAATGTCTGTGCACTCCAGCCATGCAAACCACTTTGGGTTTTGGGGACAACTATTTCAAGGTCTCACATGCCAAATTTAGGAAATGTTGCTCCTGTTCCCTTTTCTACACTTTCTGGTGCTTGTTGTTTTCACTTTTTCTCCCAGATAAAACCGTCTTAGGATTCTAGGATAAGTCGTTCTTGTCTTGACTGCATATTGGGTACTTTAAATGGCATACATTCATTGATGTTTTAGTCTAGGCAAATAATATCTGTACTCCAGTATTTTCTATTTAATGTATTGGGATCGTTATTAAAATTTTGCAGGACAGTCTGAGGAAAGTCCTCTTGATATGATGTCCAGTGCTGTTCTAGACATGGAAGCTACTCGAGAACTCGATCCGGTGGATGTAGAGGAGTCATGCCATATAGTGAATGGAGCTGAGCTTCCAATTATTCCGCAAAAAGAAAAGAAACACAAGGTTTCAACTTTTGCTTGCTCTCAGTTTCTCTCTCTTTTCTGTGTTTCTTCAAACTAAAATGTACTTTGTTCCTTTCCAGATGAGAATTCGAGATGTTTTTTCTTCAAGAATGAGGTCAACAAGGAATCAGGAGTATAAACAGCTTGCTATTTCTTATGGAGACCATGGAAAATCCATGGAGAAGATTTCACCAAGTAGTACCATTAGTGAATCGGAATGGGAAATTCTCTAGATTCTTGTTCGAGCAGGCTAGCTAACGTGAATAAATGTTCGACATTTGCTTCTGAGCAAATTGTTGCACACTCCCTATGGAATATATGGTGAAGTGAATAGTTTACTGCCTGCTAGTTTATGAATCTATCATTTACTTTGTATCCTGCTAAGCCACCCCTTCACCTGGGCGTGCAGAATTTCTATCTGGTATTTATATTTATCATATGGGTAAAATATTTTAACCCTAGTCTTATAAAAATAAATTATTTACCCTTTTTATCTTTTCCATTCTTATAAATATAAGCTTCTATTTGAACATTAAGAATGCATTTTATTTTTTTACACCTTCAACATGATTGGATATCTATTTCTTCACAGGGTATTGTTTATACAACTCAGTAAGGAAAAAATATTCTGTCCAAAGAAAAAAAGAAATTTCTCTAGCTGTCAAACAATATGGATGCATATAATAGATTGTTCCATGTATCTGGTAATCCAGGCAAACACCAGTGGTTGCAATCAGCTGCTGGAATATAAGTCTGCTTAGAGATTGGCTGTGGTTGCTTCGATATAATCTCTGATTTAGGCTGTTCAGGAATTGTCAACGTCTCGGTTTTCGATTTCTTATGTTTCCGTCTTGACCTCAGCATTCTCCTCTTGGACCTCATATAATATCCAGGATGGGCATCTGCACGGAATTGAGAAAGCTTTGTGATGTTCAAGTATTTAATAGGTGTCTTCATGCCTTCAATTGTTCTCTCGAGAACTTGTTTCATTGCATTAGGATATGTATGTACGTTTAAGTACTCGTCGCCGGTCAACGGCTTTGTTTTGCTCACGCATGCCTGAATTCCTGAATGAACAGGCGATATGCTCCTGAAAAAGACTTTAGTTTTGCTACTGTCGACATTAGTATCTATCCAGTGGGCCCAGGTTTGTAGCGCAGCAGCATATGCAGATTCTATCTCCATTTCATCAACCACTTTTCCATTGTACTCATAACTGTCCCACCTTCAAAAACAGAAAGAAATATCAGTATGGAATTTCCATGAGACCCCTGTCGTTTCTTCCGTTAGGTAGTGTTTGTTACGTGGGACGAGACGGGACAAGACAAGACAAAACAAGATTATATTAGTTAATATCCTCAAAATTTTCAAAAGTTGTAGGATAATGACTATGGTACCCTTATTTTATATTGCCCCGTCCTGTAAAACAAAGGCTTCCTTATTGATCATGGACTTACAATCTAAAGTTTCCGTGATGCGTCCACCAATGTCCTGAATTGAACACCATTACGTCAGCACCTTTCCATTTCTTTGCAGTATCTGAAATCGTGTCGAGCCTCAAAGTCTTACTGCCATTTGCATAGTTGGGTTCCAATTGTATTAAGAATGGGCTCCAATGCAGTTCAAGAGTAAAATCATATTCCTGCAAACAGAAAAATGAAGCTCTCCTGTTAATCCCGAAACAACATGGAGTTACCTTACGTGTATGCAAAAAGAAAAAAATTAGCTTTACTCTAAAATGTGCACGCGAGGCTGCAAGTTTAGCTTGAGCAGATGGCAGGGCTGTGTAAAGAAGACAAGACAGAGATTCGAATTGGTTTCTATTGAGTGAATCTCCGACGAATATCACTCTCTTCCCTCTAAGTTTCTCTAGCATCTCCGTTCCGTTGAACCTGAGATAGAAAACTACTGTTAATATATATCTCATCTAATGAATATGAAAATGAAGAATGTTATATTACCTAGGAATCTGACATCCTGCAGGTTCCCATCTCCAATTTACATATTCGAAATCCGGCCTTCCATTTTGCTGACAAGTAAATTGAGTATTCACGTATGGACACGTGGATTCTGTATATGGACTTGGATTAGGATCATAAACCCATTTTCCATCAAAGATATTGCACTCTTTTTTCTCTGTTTCGTCAGGAACTGAAACTTGCTGTGTGGAATCATTTGGCCTTTCTAGGTTTTCTTCTTGGTTGCTAGGAACTGAAACTTGCTGTATGAAATCATTCGGCCTTTCTAGGTTCTGTACTAGCTCATTAGAAATTGAAACTTCCTGTACTTTTGGCCTTTCAACATTCTGAGATTTCCTAGGACGTATCAGTTTCGCATACAGTAACGAGTTCCAAGTATCTGGAAGTCCAGGCAAACACCAATGGCTACAATCTCCGACCTGTTCCGAACCATGCCTCTTTCTTCCTCCTCTAAGTAACCTTCCTCTCTTCTGTGGTAATGGATAATACCCTGGATGAGCATCTCCTCGATACTGAGCCAGTTTCGTTATGTTCAAATACTCTACTTCGGCCCTCATTCCTCTGATCGTCTTCTCCATGATTTTGAAAACTGGCTTCGGATAAGTTGACTCACGTAAGTATTCATCGCCCGTTAGCGGCTTCTTATTGTCATAACATGCCTTTCCTGAATGTGCTGGTGAATAACTCCTGAAAAAAATTCTTGTCTTAGAACTGTCTAGATTTGAATCTATCCATTTAGACCAAGTCTTCATTGCTACTCTGAATGCCGTTTCTTTATTCATGTCTTGCATGATTTTCCGTCTATACTGGTAAAGGTCCCACCTGCGTGAATAATTACTCGTTACAATCAATAGAATGTGCCGTTTCGGATATATTGCTTTTTGTCGATGGATTGAATTTACCGTTTTGGCCCTGCACCGATGGTCCACCAGTGGCCGGTGTTGAAAACTATGATATCGGCTCCTTTCCATTGGTTTGCTGTGGTGGAAATTACGTCGAGCTTTAGAATCTTAGAACCGTTGGTTTGCTCAAGTTGTACTAAATATGGACTCCAGTAGAACTCAATTGAACAATTGTATTCCTACAAAGCCAATTTTTTAAGCTTAAATTACTCAATTCGTTCATGAAACTACTAATAAAGATAAATTTGATATGTTTTCTGACATCTATTCTGAAAGTAGTATCCCTGGCTTGAATTTTGGCTTTGTTTTCTGACGGCGGCATAGCAGAATAAAGAAGACAAGACAAAGATTCCCATTGGTTTCTGTTAATGGAATCTCCGACAAATACGAATCTCTTTCCTCGAAGCCTCTCAAGCAAATCTGTCCCATTGAACCTTGAAAAAAAAAAAAAAAACCAGGAAAAAGTGTGAAAAATAAACCAGAAAAGGGTATTTTCCTGAAAATGCTATATATATTGGCAGCTTACTTAGGAATGTGACATCCAGTAGGTTCCCAATTCCATTTCACATAATCAAAATCTGGCCGTCCATTCATTTGGCATCTAAAATTTACATTTACAAATGGACATTCCGAATCCGTGTACAGAGGTTCTGAATCCTGATTATAAACCCATCTCCCTTCAAAGACGTCACACTCTTCTTCTTCAATATTCTTTTCCGTATCGTCCTGCTTCACATCATTAGAAATTTCCGATATTTCGGTGCCATTTTCGATTTTCTCATTAGTTTCGTTCCATTGTTGAGAAATATCCACATCAGGAAGAGATATTTGATCATTGTCGAGTACTAATGTAGCATACAGAAGTCTATTCCAAGTATCAGGCACACCAGGAAGACACCAATGGCTACAATCAGGATGAACCTTCCCTTCCTTTTTTGAAAACATACCTGGATGAGCGTCTACACGAAACTGAGTCAGTTTCGTGACATTCAAGTATCTCACTTCCGTACTCTTCACGCTTCCAATTATTCTCTCAATATTCTCTCCAACTAAATTCGGAACGAGTACATTTAAATACTCGTCATCCATTAACGGTTCCGTTTTACCGAAACATATATGTTTCCCAAAATGTACCGCCGATATGGTCCTGAAGAAAACTTTAGTCTTCCGTCGGTCAACGTTTTGATCGACCCAGTTGACCCAAGTCTTCATTGCGATTTCATATGCTGTTTCTACCTCCATCGTCTCATCCAATTCTCCACCATGTTCAAATATATCCCACCTGGCAAAAAAGAAAAAAAAAAAGATCAATTTATAAAAAAATTCACCAGAAAAATCATGATAAAAAATACTCCTTCCATCCCTATTTAAATATCATATTTTTTAGATAAAATGCATAGAAAATGTGACAGTTAGGGACGGAGGTAGTAAAAACTTACGCTTTAAGCTTTCCAGGGTGGGTCCACCAATGACCACTATTGAACACCATGATATCAGCTCCTTCCCATTTCTTGGATGAATCATCTAGCTTGTCTAGACTTAGTATTGCTTTTCCTTTCTCTTTGTTCTCTTCAAGTTGTACTAAAAATGGACTCCAGTAGAACTCAACGGAACATTCATAGTCCTATTAATTAATTATAAGCATTAGAAAAATCTAAGAATAATTAAAGAATATTTCTGAATAATTTATTGAATTACCTCTGCTCTAAACAATTTGTATAGATGGCTATCGACCTCAACGTGAGTTCTAGAAGGAGGCAGGACGGAATACAACAGGCATGCAAGAGATTCCCATTGGTTTCTGTTAAGTGAGTCTCCAACTAATATAAGTCTTTTCCCTCTAAGTCTCTCTAGCATATCCAAGCCATTGAACCTTTGAAGATTAAGAAAATTACTTCTTTAAAGCTAATTAGTTACTATATTAATTAAAAAAAAAAAGAAGAAGAAATTAAACTAATCAAGGTTACCTAGGAATTTCACACCCTTTAACCTCCCAACTCCAATGCTCATAATCAAAATCCGGGCGTCCATTAATCTGGCAGCTGACTTGTTCACTAAGAAATGGACATTGCAATACATTGTATATAGGATTTGACTCAGGGTTGTATACCCAGATCCCATTAAAGATATTACACCCTTCCTCCCCTTCTTCTTTTTCCTCCGTTACATTGACCTTTTCATCAACGGACGTCAAAGACGTTATCGCTTCTGCTAAAGGAAACTTAACAGATTCTTCTTGATTCTCCGTAACGTTCTGATTTTTCTCTATGGCCGTCAAATGCGCAATCGTTTCCGGAAATTGAAACTGGACGGAGGAGGTGGTGGCAGCTGCTCCGGCCACCAATTTGTCCTGTAACGAGGGAATTGTAAAGTTGTTGCTACTATCAATGAAAGGCTCATAAGAGGAAGAAGTTTGAGTAATCACTATACTTTGAAGAAGCGTAAGGTTTGTGCTATTTTGGTCGTAAGTGTATGAAAATAACAGGATTATACAGCAGAATATACATGTTAATGTACAAATCTTCCATTTCTCCTTGATAGTTGCGTAATAAGCTTTCATGGCTCACTAAGCTTCAATGGAGGATTTTTCTTTTTTCCTCTTCTTGTTGTGGCTACAATGAGTCTGATTATGAATTTATATATATAGTTCATGTCAATTCAGTTTTAAAATGATCATTTTAAATTAACTTAATAATTACTAACACTTAAACAGTAATTATAGTACTATATAGTGATGAATTTAACGTTTCTGGATTGTATTTTTGGTGATATAAAATGGACGGTCTAAGGGGGTCTACATACCTCTTTGTGGTCCTGTAAGAATATTATAGTGTTGGTATGAGAAAAGACCAAATCGATATAGTCCACCATGGCTTCCTCTCTCTCTCTTAATTTGTATGCCATATACTTCTTGCTTTGTATAATTTCTATATATATTTGTCCAAATTTTGTATTAAGTTTTGATTTGGAAATAAGAATTAGTTTAAATGCGTATTAACCCACACGTTATATCTATGTGTTGGTTTGATTAGCGTAAGGAATTCCACTCTAGATCGATTTTTTGGAGGAAATTAGGCATTTGGTGGAACGTTGACTTCAAACGTCCAATAATTAGTCTCGTGAAAAACAAATTAAAGCATTATAAAATGCACACACGAATTACACGACTAATGATAAAATTTCGAAAGAAAATAGACAATTGTGTTATACAACAATGTCAGTGTATCAAATATTGTCACCCAAAGTATAGTGAAGTAATTTTGCTACTACTTCCGATTTAATGAGAAAACATCATGTATTTTAAGACGGAAGAATATACATTAATTTGCGTACTAATGAGAAAACTTGTATTGATAGAATGTTGTACTTGTACAAAAACATACAAGGTTAATTCATTAAGGTTCCTACATAAGACTTGATTTTTTTGGGCAAGAAGAATGATATGAGTAGTAGGGGCTTAATAATGGCGGAGAGGAGACGACTACATTAAATTTCTTATGATGAACAGTATTTAGGAATTTAGCCTTGTCACTTTCATATACGTACGTAAAACAGGAAGGCAGGATTGTATGTAGCTAGCAAATAGTGTTTGCTTGTGACAATATATTTGGAAAGCTTTTTTTCCTGAGACAACCCAATTACCCACCCACTTGCATTTTCGTTTAGAAAGCTGACGACCATTGATTTCGTCATCCAACTATAGCCACACAAAATTCACGATTCTTTGGAACTATTTGATATATATATATATATAGTAGCTATAGTTTGTGTATTTTCTGCTGCTTTCTTAAATCCAAATACATTGACGTCAATTGCAAAAATAAAACAAAAATACATTGACGTCACTTTAAGGACGATTCTAAAATCTTTTTTTTTTATATGTCTGATACAATCTCCACACTTAAGGTCTATTCTCAAAACGAAATCATGACCTCACGGAAGAGAAAATATCTTAATCATTGGGTCAATGTCTTAACCATTACAATCTTTTCATCTATAAGAGCGGAATGATTACGATATTTTTGTTAGATTGACTTGTTTCTTAGAGCCTGCATTTCAAAAAATGATAAAAGAATTTGTCAATACAAGAGAAGAAGAAAAGAAAAGCTTGCAGCTGAAAAAGAAAAGATCTTCGATGGAAAAAGTTGTTAAAGAAGGCATCAAGGCATTCATTAGGTCTTCTGAACAGTCTGAATGATTCTAAGCTAGAAGGAGCAAAGACTGGACGGATTAAGATTATGCAGAAAGATCAAAGATGAGGAAGAATGTGTGACTGTCAAGGATGAAAATGCATACTGGAAAAAGGTGGAGGACCTTGTCAACTCTGCACTAAAAGAGAAGGACACTGCTGGATTTTTTGAAACTTATCACATTAGAAACACAATTGACGTTGTGTCGGCCGGTGAGCGATTTGGCGGAGCACCGGACCTATACCAATCGACTCATGGAAGTGTGAGGAACAACGACATATCGGGTATTTGTGCTACAATTCTGTAGAATGAAAATCCCCAATTTCAAGTTAGGGCTTATGCTGTAGTAGTTCTGGATTTAATTATCTTCCGTTTGAAATAATTAAGGTTTAGCTGATCTTTTACTGTAGTTGATGAAAGCGAGTGATTCAAAGTTCTATTTCGATTATATTAATTGTATGCTACGAATCATTTGGTTGAATCAATTTTATTAATTATGTTGTCTAGAATAAAATGTGTGGTAGGATTCTGGAAAATTGGAAAACATAGCTGAAAATTGGGAAAATAGTATGCTGGTCACTTTTCTTGCTCGTTTTGAATTAGACAAATTACATTATGTCTTGTGAAGATGTTATGGATGTTTCTGGAAGATTAAAGCATGAGATGATGATAATAGTTGTTGTACTTAGTTCATTTCAATAGAAGTTCAAACAAGTCAAGTAATCATTTTATTTTCTAGTCATTAGAATAAAAAAGTAGCTTTACAGAATCATCAAGGAAGTCATTTAGAATGTTTATGCAATGGTGCTATCATTTGTCATGTTAGAATCAAGAAGTCAACTCCAAAATCAACTTTTGAATATTTGTACAAGGTTGATCAAATTTTGAAGAAGAAGAAATATCTATTGTTGCAGTTTTCACCAGTTTACTTTACCATAGGGGTAAAAGCTGATATGAAGAAGTGGAGAGCAAGAAACCGAATTACCTTAGTCATTTGGCATTTTGTGATGATTCATACAAAACCACTAGTAGTTTTCACTTTAAGACACTTCCTGATTTTGTAAAACATCTTTTGATTTCTCAGAATTTTATTTTCAATTATTGTAATAAAGATTTATTACGTCTAGGGTTGATTTGGATTAGTATATAAAGACCTTATCTTCCTTATTCGTTTTTAATGAGCTTTGAATGAAATCTACAGTTAAGAAAATATAGATCATCACTTTATTTTTTCCAGTTTCAAATAGCTTTTTATTTTTGGTTGCATTAGTAATTTGAGAGAAGTCTTAGTAGTAAATCGAACAAAAACTAACTTTTTAAGATCAAAACACATTAGATACCAACGATTAGCTTCAAATTCAAATCAAAACAAGCAAAAATATGACTATCATCTTTTCGGTTACAAATTTCTGGTTTTGTTACTCTGAGTTCTCTGTTTCTATTGTATTTTCAGTCTTGTGATCTTGTACTTCGCCTTCCTTAGGCACTACTAGAAACAAGCCATTTTGAGACGGAAAATACCAACGGATTTCATGTGTTTCCAACGGATTTTAGGCTTTGCAACAGAACTTAGCGACCAAACCAATTGCACGGTATTTTGCTAGTCTCAAGCTCTTTGCAACTGAAATTCCGACGGAAATTTCATCTCAAATTTCCGACGAAATGTTCCGACTCAAAATTTTCTACAAAAAAGTACGTCGGAAAATCAGTTGTCTTAGCCACAGATAAATCCGTCGGAACTCTATGTTCTGTCGCAAAATTTCAGTGGTGATTAGACGTGAGGGAAATTTCCATCGCTTAATTGATTTCATTATTAAAAAAAATTTGACAGCCCTTTCCATATGTTGTTCTTGACAACCAAAACTTGCTTCCATATGAGCTTGTCCAGATTTATGCATTTGTCAACACTAACAACAACAACAACCAAAACTTCCATCTTTTCCATCTTTTATTCCGGCTAAACCTTGATCCACTCTCCTAAATTATGGTTGCAACACCTAACCAAAACAAACACATCAGAGGAATGGAATTCAAAATTCAATTTCAATGCTAAAGTAAACAATAGATTCCAAATCTAACCTGAATTTTGGCATTGTGAGGTCAGAATTTCTCTCCTTTCTGTCATCGTGCGTGTAGATCGGAGACGATTGGATCGAGGGTAGAGAGACAACCTCATTTTTTATGGGATAATTGACTGAGAGATGACTTCAGGTCTCTCTCAACTAGAAATTAAAGGGCAAAAGGGCAAATCTCGGTGCGCTAAACTTCCCGCTTTGGAGATATGGGGAGGATGTCGTAGTATGCAGCATTTTCATTGCATTTGTAAAGAAGTTGTTTCTATGACTTGAACTCGTGACCTCCAAACAACAAATGAGCTACCCTAATCGATTGTGCAAAGATTCGACCTCCTCTCAACTAAATATTACCTTCAAGAATCGATGTGTGGTAAATTTTTACTGCTTTTGTAAAATGGTGGGAGTGAAGAGAAATATAAAGGAAATGAGATATGAACCGTTAGATTTTATTCATCAACGGCTTTAAATTGGTGGTCCACAATCCGTGTCATTTTTATCGGGCCAATGAGCATCAAAGAGTCTGTGTTCTTGTTTTGCTAATACATTAATATTTTATTCGGTTAAGAATGTTGTATTCAATCCTTCTTCATAGTTTCGTTTTAAACCATTATCTATTTTCCTTTACTAATGTACTATCTCTTTATTTATCTATTTTCCTTTACTAATGTACTATCTTTTTATTTTGAATTTGAGTAGATGCCATTTTTACATTTTTTATGTATATAAATATCATTAATTTTAATATATAAAGTATTTTTATTTTATAAATTTTTTGTTAATTAAATATTAATTGTATGTGTATAAAGTAAATGGATGGATAAAAATAAAAAAAATACATTAATATTCTCAAAACGTAAATTATTTTTTTAAAAAAAAGATACGGAAGGAGTAGTATTTATTATTTTGAAAATAAATGACAAAATCAATTAAAGTTACAGAAGTTCCTCTAATTTGAAATAAATTAAGAGTTCCTTATATATTTGTAAAAAAGAGTTCATTTGTATCATGAAACTAATTGGTTTTCTATAAGATATAAAATCACACTCAATAAAAATTAAATAAATTATTTGAAAAAAAATCAATTGTTAGATAATAAATTTAAAACAATTCAAAGATTAATCAATGAACAATTCTACTAAAACTATTCTTCCTGGCTTCAAAAACAAAAACTATTCTTCCCTCCTATTATTAGTAGTAGTATTGTTAACTAGTAAGGTTATGTTTGAGTTAGTAATACATTTATTTTCTTACAATTGATTTTATTTCTTCTTGAAAATAATTTATTTAATTCTGATCATAGAAAAATCCAATCATATAATAATAACCAACTTGAGTCACTAATTTGTGTTTTTAATTGCTTAGGTAGTAGAATTGAACCAATTCATTTTTATTGAATGTTTTTATACCCTTAATGATTCCATATTTGAAAATAAAAACATATAAAATGGATGATTTTCTAATGATTTCAATTAGATAAACGTGGATTCATATAATTAAAGTTCATAATTTATAATTTTAAAAAAAAAGTTCATAATTTATATACATCTAACCATTTATAAATTGTATAAATTGTATGAATTAAATGTTGTTAGACGAATGCATATATTATCCTCCTAATTAATTAATTTGTGTGTATATATATATGTATATAAATCAATTCAACAATAATTTTTTGATAAAATCAAGCGTAACAGAAATTTCCCTTGCTAACAATGTTGCATAATTTTTTTTTTTAATGGGTAACGGAAAATTCCATTGCAAGAGTAGCCCAACTTATTATTCCGTTGCTAAGTTTGTCGCAACATATATTTCCATGTGCAACTGAATATTTCTGTCGCAACTATCTTTGCGACAAATAATTCTCTCGCTATTTCTGTTGGATAAATGCCTTTTTCATGTGTAACAGAAAATTCTGTCCTAAAATTTTTTACGACTAAAAATTCCATCGCAAGATCTGCTGGAAAGGGAAGTCAACAATCCACATCCTGATTTCCAATTTCCGTCGCAAAGTCCGTCGCAATTTGCAACTGAATTTCTTGGAATGAGGAGTACTTAGAGGACCATCAATTTTCTCTAAAACTAAACGGATCAGTTCTTTGAAGTATTAATTAGATGAATAATAATATTTGATCAATATTCCGAACGTACATGTACGAGGGTCGATGGTTGTCCCCTAGCTGGAAAATATTCAAGACAAGAAGTATAATTTTCGAAACATTATTATTTTGCTTCAGAATCATGCCTGCTAAATTTCACGGATAATTTTAATTAAACGGTGGTAGAAAAGAATAACTGTGGTACGTTATGAATTAAGGTTGTTTCTTTCGCCCTTAAAAAGTGAGGACAAATTTTTTCGTCTGTCCTCTCGTGTCCTGTTTGTGATTGTGAATATTTCTGTTCACTCGGCTACCACGGCTACTACGAACGATGTTATCAAGTTAAGGTGAATGCATTAATAATTAAGTAGAAGACCATTAACGTGTCCGAGGAGCTCGTCGATGATGCTCCAGTCAACAGTACTCTTTGACGATGTTCATCAAGTCCTGCGAATGTGATCACAAATGGTTATCGATCGTGTCACACCTACCGATCGATGGATATAGGGACTAGATACATTTAATATATTCCTATTCTGAATCACCTAAATATTTATCAAGTGCAAGGTCAGGTTCTCTTCGATGGTGAGTACATTAACAGAACATATATATAGTCACGATGAGAAATTGAGAATGATTGATCAAATTATGAATTTAAAGCATAAAAAGCATGCTAACTAGCCGATAAGCAGCCCTAGACAAATTAGTTAGTACCACACAGAATATAGCATTACTTTAATTTTGTGGCCTAATTAAGTTGGCTGAGCCTATATATATGATCAGACATAAGAAAACTTAGTGCAAAATTATCGGGATGTTAAGTTCAGGAAACGCCAAGGTTTCCACTTATTAATGAATGACAAAACAAAAACAAACTAAAACTAATACTCTTTTCGTCCCTCATTAACTGTCATCTTTTTTATTTTTTATATAAAATATATAGAAAATATGATAAATAATTAGAGACGAATGTAGCAGTTGGTTTTTCTTTGTTTTTTTCTTTTAGGAATAGTAGTTAGTCCTTTTTACCTTCACTTATAGTATTCTCTCTTTCATATATCATCATTAGGAAATACACAATTATTATTTAACATATAGTAAATGAGTCCAAGTACGTATATTTATACAGTTCAATATTCCTAGAGTTCAACTCTTTTTATTATGAATTTTAAGGGCAAAATCAAGTTTGTGATCAAAATGTTAATTGCCCTGCATATATGTCCGACTTTCATTTTAGTGAAAAACTAAAAATGTCGACGACAAGTTTCTTCCGCGAGTGCGCTACAGTCTTAGGGATTGGAACGGAACGGTAAACGGATTTAAGGAAATCGAAAACACTGAATTCGATTATGGTTTAGAGGTGATTAACTTTATGCTTAATCATAATCGAACACGTTGTGTTCGATTATGCAGAGAGGACCCCCACAAAATCGAACACTATGATTCCGATTTTGCACAACACAAAATCGAACACTATGCAATCGATTATGATCCAATTTTTTTTTAAATTTTCTGCATGATCGAATACTATGTATGCGACTTCCTTTCTTTGTCAAACTGAGCCATATATTTTAATTAACTACTTCTATCTTACTTAACCAAATCAAATTGTTTCCATATGTGACACAAATCGATTTAGATAAGACCAAACCTTCAATCTCCCGCATAAGTTTTATTCTTTAGATTAGTTTAAGAATTTCATAGTTTTTTCCTTTTTTTTATAAGCAAACGGTATAAGTGAAAGATAAATTAATACTATTTATGTCAAAATAAAAAATATTAAATAAATACTACTTTTATATTTTGTTGTCGGTTGTATATCTCCTAATTGTTTTCGATTTATATTATTTGTTGCAGCAGATAATATTATCTTCTCCATGAATTTTGTGATTTGATAAAGCTAATTATACTTCACTCTTAATTTGAGGCAGCTGATGAATTTGAGAAATTATTAATATTTCACATTCAACGAAATTCCTAATTCGTAGACATGGTGTTCGATTATGCTGAGATTCGATCAGCCAACCACATTCAAAACCGAACACACCATGTTCGATTATGGTGTATCAAAATCGAACACCATGTTCGATTATGCTGCTTTAACAGATTTCAGCCAATCACATTCAAAACCGAACATACCATGTTCGATTTTGGGTAGGATTAATTGGGTAATGATTTGCTAATGATGTAATTCGGTTACATTGAATTCGATTATGGTTTAATTAAGCTTAATCTCTTTTTAGCCAGGAAAATCGAACATGATGTGTTCGATTTTCTTATTTTTGTCCACCTTCCGCAATCCGCCACATAGTCTGTCCATCTATTCGAATGTATACATATTTACGTAATTAACTCTTTCTTGAGCTGTCTATAACACTTTTTTTTTTTTTTTCTTTTTCTATATTGAAAGTTATTTAATTCAGCTTAGTTAATAAATTAATAATTGCATATATGATAATTCATCTCCAATACAAGTTTATTTTTTAGCCATGGTGTCTTAAACTAATTAGTCATCTTGGACCTCCCTACTTATAAATGGATACTATACATATGACATTCAATTAATTGAAAGGAGAAGGACTGCTCACCTGCAATTAGCTAGGAAGAATCTTACAGTTGCCAACTTATACTCTTGCATGTGACTGTACTGCAGGAAGTAGGAACACTATTATTTTATTTTTATCCAATGACTGTAATTCAAGCTATATTAATTATTGATTTCTAATCCTAGAAATTTTGCAGGTAAGTACGTAATTATTATTCTCTGGCTTTGTTGCTAGGAAAGCATTCTAGTCTGCACAATCCCTAACATGCCAGGAAACCAACAAAAAGACAGCTAGGCCTAGGCATCCGTTTTTATTCGGGAAAGGAATGTTTTATTAAACTGAAAAAATTTAGGTACGCTTTCTTAGGTACGCTACGTACGCTTCTCTGTTTTAAACGGTTGTACGTTTGACCGACAATACAACTGTTTAAAATAGAGAAACGTACGTAGCGTACGTAAAGAAGCGTACGTAAGTCTTCCCCTTATTAAACAGACATTGATAGGCCGATTTAATTATGAGGAACTAATTGGCCTGGATCAACTGAATTGGGTTGTTGTTAGGATTAATCGAGTTAACTACTTCAGAGTTGGTTCAAAATTAAAAACAATTATTCTAATCGAAAAATCGATTTTAATTTCAAATTGATAGTACGTACTGACGTCGACTGTGACAATGTAAAACTAATTACTAAATAATTTTGTCACCAATGTCTTATTTAGTAGGTACTTAAGAAACCTAATCCACCATACATATACATGCATATAGATATTTACATACAACCAATGACTCTTAACTGGTCCTACATCAATATTATTTAAATTGATCTAAACAATTAATTCTTCTAATTATGTCTTGTTTAAGAAGCTTTAATCAATTATTTTGATATACGATATGATATGAGCGTGACATATTTCTACCTATTTATAAATTATTCGTTGATATTTTGTTGTCTAGTTTTAGCAATCATTCGTAGTAGCTGTAACTTACGCACGTAAGTACAAGAGAAGATATATAGAAAGAATAAAATACATTATTATTTTTTGTGACTTAAATTTAAAGAAATTGAAAACTTTGAGATACTTGTATACTCTTCCATCCTATATTTTAATTGTCAAAACTCAATTTCATATAAATTAAAAAAATGATTGGATATATGATCAAAGACTAAATTATGTTTTCATTTACAATTGTAATGCCATTAAGAATTCAATATTATTTTAATATTTTATTTAAAATTATAAAATAAAAAGATATTATAATAAACCATTGTTTGACATTAAAAAATGAATAATTTTTTTTTAAAAATATTTGAAAAGTGAGTTTTGAATTGAATGGAAGAAGTATTATTTCATGATTGAAATAGGCTACACACTAAATGCTACTCATCGAGGGGATTAAATTCATTTTATTAATCTTTATTCTTCAGCCCCCGTGTTTGTTTGTTTCTCTATTCTGGGGTCATGCATTTAAGCCAGACATGTATATAATACATTAAATCAACGTTTTTTTTTTTTTGAATAACCATTAAATCAATTTCAGATACCTAGATATTCATGTCTTCTTGGTTAGTAATGCTTTAATTCTTTTTATTTTATTTTGTTGCGAAGTCGAATATATGGTCTGTATATAACAATTAATCTGGGATAATCTTCGGTTGCGTACACTCAATACTTCTTCATGAAATTTTCGACGTCGAATAAGAAAAAACTACGTACACTATGAATTTACCACCTCTACAACAACAAAACCAAAGTGACCTTGCGCATACTTAAAAAGTCAATTAACATTAATCCAACAGTATAATGAAGACACTAATTATCTATGAAAAAAACACGTTCTGTAGTGATAGAATATAACAACTCACAAAATTAATCAAAGGATTAACAAAATCGTACCTCGTACAACTTTCACATTTATCTTCAGTGATAACACATTACAGAATGATTAATTTTAGTTTTACTTATAATTTAATTAGTAGTTTAGAGGCCCTTAGATTAATAATTGATTTCTTTGAACTTCTAGAGTACTTTAAACATAAATTTATGCAGATTAATACATACTTAGAGGAAAATAATACACCACTAAATTTACGCGTGTCACATTTCTCCTAGAAAAAAAACATGGGTTAAACGTTGGGTGTGAGAACCTTCCACGCGAATCACTATTTTTTTTTTTTATAAATTCTACTACAAACCTAAGATCCGGTCCCCAACAGTCGAATCCATAATTTTTTTTTATAAACTCTATTATAAATTATCCGTTCAAAGCCAGTTTTCTCAAAAATCGAATCTATAAACTTCTAATAGAAAAAGTGTCTAATCATTGGGTCATGCCCTAATTGTCCGCGAATCACTATTTAACCATTGATATAAAATTTTGTTCATTCTATACAAGTGAGACTGCGGGACGAATTTACAAGTATGCTAAATGTAATTCACATATATCCATTATATATATAAATTAAAACTTCACATTTCTTCTCTCGTCTATATATATCTAATTAAATGTTAGAATTCCCAACCCTTAGTAAATTTGTTATATACTGTAATTAATATCTAGAATACTTTATTTTTATTAAAAGGTAAATACATAATAATTCGGTCGGTAGTAGAATTCGAATATACGATATCGATGCATGTAATGGCTTCCAGAGATTTGGACAGTACCTTCCACATGTACACACGGTCGGACCACTATATTTATCGTATAGTAATGTAGTCTACGGAATGTATATATATATATAGAGAGAGAGAGATCGAATTTTAATTGTTGATCATAATAAGAATATGCAATGAGGAAAGCCGCCGGGGACCATAAAGTGAAGTTGGCAACAATACAAATGTCACCATGCCCAAAATCCATTGTCAAAAGAAAGGTGAAAGAGATTTGTTAGACATTAATCGACTTGTCCTCAAGTTCAAGGGTATAGCTAGGGAAATGCCTAATTATAAATTGTATGGTTGAGGGACTGATATGTTCTTTGTCACTCAATTTATCAAATCCCATCTAGGTTAAAAATCATACCACGTACCATGTTATTTTGGTTATACTCTGTCTCAAAATAAATGTAAATTTTTTAATGTAAATTACATGTAAAATTTTGTATTTATTTTGAGACGAAAGTAGTAATTAGAATCCCACTCATTATCAAAAGTTATTGATGCCTCGTCCAGGTAAGGTGTGATGTAACTTGCAAGTCTAAATTCTTCTGACCTCGGATATATTAATATTTCACGTAAGGGAATGTCTAAATTTTATTAAAATATAGGATATAAAAATATGTTGAAAAAAATTTATGTCAACTTAATTTTGATCGAGTTGTATATGAGATTCACTCGTTGTTTTGTCCAAAAAACTAATCATATATACTCTATTTATGTTGTAGATGAATGTAGTATAATTACTAGTAGAATTAAAGTATAAAATAAATTAAAATTTTTGTGTTGAAATAAGTTGTTTAATGTATACATAGAGTGTAAAATATTTATAACTTGAGATAGTAGAAAGATAGTGGATAAAATGGAAATAACATATTATTTTTACCTTAAACTAATCAAATTTACATATATTTTGAGAAAAAAAATATATTTATATTTGCATTAATTTGATATGAAAAAAATATCATTTTATAAAAAAAGACAAGTAAAATCCCCATGAAATGAATCACATGTAAAATCTTTTTCCCAAGAGCATTCTAAGAAAATTATTTTCTAATGTGTGAAAAAATATTATACATCCGTGATCAGAATTTGAAAAGCCCACGAGAACATTGGGCCGTTCACATACTTGTTAACTAACCAGTTAAGTTAGCTAGCTATATGGTATGATCAATATGACAAAGTAACAAAGCTTCCATCCATCCATAACAAAAACTTGACATGAAAAAAGAAAAAAATGATGTTGTTTCGGTTAAAAGTGGGGATTTTAGCCATACACATCATAAAAGATGATTCGCACGTTTTAATGGAGGAAGTTTCTACACAAGAATATTTCGTTGTTTCGATACTTTATACATACACCTACAAAAATCGCTTTGCTTTTTTCCTCCATGAATCAAAAGAACGGCCACTATTCAAGTAACGACAAATAACTTTTGATTCAAAAAGATTACGGTCTAACAAAGAAATGCTTTTTCATGCTTGAAGATCACAATACAAACTCTTAAACCCCAGGTTGCATTTAGGAATTATAACGTATTACCAGAAAGCTCCTTGAAATGATCGAAAGTAATACGGAGTATAACTGAACTGCTCCTCACAAAAAGTATTTACTACTGTAATTACTAGTCCACCATACATATATTTTCACATGGATGATGATATTCACACTGACCAAGTCATAAACATTAATTAAACTCTGTATCGTAACCGCTCGTGAATAGTAAAAAAGTCCACTTTAACTGAATATTCTTTTGAACCTGTCAACTCTCCCCTCCATGAAATTATTATATCTCTTACTTGTTTGTCAATTTGAATTTCTTTCTCTACGATTTCTTCCCATGTGATAGCTAGCTAGTAACTAACACTTGTATGGAAATGCCTCTTCTCTTGCATTAAATATGTTGAATTGGTTACTCACGAGGTAAATGTTCATCAAAGCATGAAATTCATCCAATTTCAGAAATAAATTGATTTTCATATGCTTGCATTCATTCCATTTTTCAATGGAAATTAATGGTACTTGCATTGCATGCTCGTCTTATAAGAGGAGATTCAGTCTAGCATGATTGTTTGGTGAGTTAATTAGCTCATCTTCTCACATATATCTTCTTAATTTCTAGATTAAACTAAACTTTCTTTTGTGGGGTTTCCAATGGAACTGACAAATGAATCGCATGGTTATGGCGTAAAAACCAAAAACCTTTCCTACAAGCTTCCAGATCAAGCTGTCTTCTTCTTCTGGAGATCAGTGGTGAATTCAAACAAGTACATTCTAAGGAATGTGAATTGTGAAGCTAGAGCAGGGGAAATCCTAGCGATTGCCGGTCCCAGCGGTGCCGGAAAGACCACGTTGTTGGAAGTACTCGCCGGAGTAATCCCTTGGACTAGAATTTCCGGCGATATCCTTATAAACGAGAAAAAAATGGAAGCTTCTCAGTTTAGGAGGTTATCTGGTTATGTCACGCAGGACGACATTCTTTTCCCACTTTTAACAGTCCAAGAAACGCTGCTTTACAGCGCTTATCTCAGATTGCATGGATCCCGAGTAAAAGCTTCTGAAAGAGTTAAAGAGTTGATGAAGGAGCTAGGATTAGTACACGTGGCAGATCAGAGATTGGTGGAGGAGATGGACGTGGGATTTCTGGTGGTGAGAAGCGTAGAGTTTCTATTGGAGTTGATCTAGTCCATGAACCATCTGTGCTTTTTCTTGATGAACCAACTTCAGGATTGGATTCAGCTTCAGCACTTGGTGTTGCTTTGTTGCTAAAATCTATGGTTCGCGAGAAAGGGAAGACGATCGTCTTAACAGTACATCAGCCTGGTTTCCGAATCCTAGAGCTTTTTGATCAAATCCTAGTCCTGTCTAATGGAACAGTTCTTCACCATGGATCACTGCTTCTTCTTGAGCAAAACCTGATCAGATTCCTAGGCCATTCCATTCCTCATCGCGTGAATGTTCACGAATTCGCCATTGAATCTATGGAAAAACAGATTATAATAGATTTCGACAGCGAAACAGACGACGATGGCATAATCAAAGAAGTTTCCACTCTTGAAGAAAAAAACAAAATCGCTTACCCAAATTCTCGATTCGGTGAGATACTAACATTGAGTCAGAGATTCTTCAACAATATTTTCCGAACCAAGCAACTATTTTTCGGTAGAATTATACAATCCATCGTTGCAGGAATAGCGCTCGGGACGCTTTTCATGAATTCAAAATCTAAGCTACAGACACAAATCGGGTTTTTTGCTTTCAGCATCACATTCCTAGTATCGTCCACAGCAGAAGGCCTGCCAATATTCCTTCAAGAGCGGAAAATCCTAATGAGAGAAACATCTAGAGGAGCATACAGAGTATCTTCGTATATAATATCAAACACTCTAGTTTACCTTCCTTTTCTACTAGCAGTGACTCTAACATATACAATTCCTGTTTACTGGCTAGTTGGGTTGAGAAAGGAGATTGACGCGTTTCTCTATTTCTCATTGGTGTTATACATGGTGGTTCTAATGTCGAATTCTTTCGTCCCATGTTTCAGTGCACTAGTTCCGGATTTCATCATGGGAACGACTATAATTTCTGGGTTTCTAGGGACTTATTTTCTATTTTCTGGATATTTTATTCGAAAGGAAGACATACCTTGCTTCTGGATTTTCTTGCACTACTTGAGCTTGTTTAAGTATCCTCTAGAGTGCTTGATGATAAACCAGTATGCAGGAACGAGGAGTTGCGTGGAATTCGTGGGAGGAGAATGTTTTTTGTATGGTGATGAGTTTTTGAATCAGAGAGGACTGAAAGAGTCTCACAAATGGAGTAACATAGGAATCATGATTAGTTTCGTTCTTGGTTACAGATTTCTTTGTTTTGTGATTTTAAGGTGCAGATCATACAAAACTAGAAATTGAAGAATTTTCAGCTAGCCCTGCTTTGTTGTAAATTATCAAATTAATCTTTTGCCTTCCGCCGCAAGTTGTTTAAAGTGAAGTGTAAGTTTGAATAAATCAAATCATTGATCTTGAGAGAAATGTGTAACAAAAATATACTAAAAGTTCCATTATGTATATTCAAGCCCATCTCATTCTCCGAGGGTAAAAATCATGTACATAATCAGACAAAAAAGTTTCTTCTATCTATTCTATTCTACTCTAAACTCTGCTCTGCACTAAACTTCAAAATACATTCAAGTGAGAAGTCATGTTGATGAAAATATCTTGGCTGCAGGGGATTGTGAGACCTCCCATGGGATGTTGAAATCCAAATTCTTCTTCGGACTTGCATAATAATTCTTGAAAAGAAGGCTCATTCAAAAATGAGATCGGAACAACAAATCTCGTCCTTTCAATTTCTCCAGCATATACAGCTAGGTAGCCTTTAGGAACATTTGAAGATTCCGAGCCAGCTATATTTGAGAACAAATTTGACTTTCGGAGGATGGTTTTAGCTTGCATAACACGAGGAAAACGGATTGCCATTTTTCAGTTTTTGTACTAAAGAGTGTAGAGAAAGAAAGGATTTTTTTAATTTTGAATGTTGAATGAGGCTTTGGTGGTTTGCTTCTGTGAGAGTATGTGATATATATAGATGAAGTATTGTTCTGATTAAAGGGTAGGACATAAGAAATTGAGATTCACACGGGTCTGTCTCCTGTGTCTGGTGATTATTGAGATAAAAACGCCAAATGTGAAATAGTGCAAGGTAAAAAATATTGGTAAGGTGGCATTTTCCTAGAAATTTTACTAGTAGTTCCCAACATCATACAATCCCTGTTACTCAGATACGTAGATGTTGCACATGTTGTTGTCTCGGGAGTGCCTCATGTCATCCTAATTCAAGCAAGTGTAACCTGCTAGCAACATGGCACTTACCAAATAATGATGGCTAGTTAGAAGAGATCACATTTGATCCTTCATTACAACTAGACCCACATGGATAAATCATACAAATGTGTCTTTACCATATATTCTACTTAATGGATTTTTATTTTCAATCATATATTTGCGTTGCATCTATATATACATTCATTTAACTTGACAAAAGCAAGCAACTCAAACTCTCCAAGAGCCTTCTATTACTCAAAATAACTAAACCTTCACTTTTGTTTCCTTTGGTATTTAAAAACTTAATTTCTTGAGAATGGGTTTTCGTTTGCCTGGAATCATTAATGGAAAGCAAAAGCTTCAATGTTCTTCATCCAGAGGAAGTTCTGCAGATGTTCCTAAAGGTTATCTAGCTGTTTATGTCGGAGAAAACCAGATGAAGAGGGTTGTAATCCCCATATCCTACTTGAATCATCCTGAATTCCAGATTTTACTAAGCGAATCTGAACAAGAATTTGGATTTGATCATCCTATGGGTGGTCTTACAATCCCTTGCAGAGAAGATATTTTCAGGGATTTGATTTCTCGCATAAATGGTTCAAGTTGACGTTGACATGTGGTCTTATAGCTTGTAGGAATTGTAGAAGACCTTCAAAAAGTTTTGTTAGGATAGGGAAATTATTTTGTTGTATAAAGGAGTATACCCTCATTTTTGAATATATTAGCAATACAGAATCAATAATTCAACATCAGTTGTTGATATCAATTTACACAGCATAAACATTTCGCATTATTCTCTATAGTTGATATCTAAAATTAATTTTTTGATCAAGATCAGGAATATCATGATTTACAAAGAAAAGAAAAACAAAATAAAGTTGAAATAATTTTGTTCTGCCAAAAATATCATCTATATCTCATATTAGCGGATCGTATACCTTTGACATTGATTACATCAGACTATATTCAACTTATCTTCACTTTGTTAAATAGGATCCGACCACTACACCTATTTCCATTGGAGGTCTCTTAAAACAATTCCACTCAGTGATTTTGGTTGGAGTAACTTGTGATAGAAGTAACTATTAGGTGGAACAGAGATAGCTAGTGGTCATAGGTTTGAAAGGAGAAAATGAGTTTAATTTTTAATTAGCAGTAAATAAATCGGTATTTTGTATGAACCAGAAGAAACTTAAAAAAAGTCTAATACATAAAATGGCAGAATCAAGTACTCCTATTAGAATTTAAAACATTAGAGCATGTGTGTAAGAATTTGGATCAAAGAACTATTGCAATTTGTAGTGAAACAATCTGTGAGCCTAGCAAGTCAACATCCTGAAAATTTGAAAAACAGCAGAATAGGCTGAAACAGAACTAATCGAGCGAGAGTAAATAAAAACAAATTGTATTATATGTTCAATGTCTCTATTACTGTATAGTTTATAAGCACATCTCATTCCGAAAAAGGTCAAAAAATTTCTTAAAAAAAAATAAAATTGTTTCTTCTACTCTGTTCCACTTCCCTCATTAAAATATGTTCAACTGAGATGTCATGGTGATGAATATGTCTTCTTTGCAGGGAATTGTGAGGCCACCCTTTGGATGTTGAAATCCGTATTCATCTTCGGCTTTCCATAGTAGATCTTGAAACGATGGTTCGTTTAAAACTGAGATTGGAACAACAAATCTCTTCTTTTTACTTCCATTTTCGCCAACGTATACAGCTAGATAGCCTTTAGGAACATGGAATGGTGATTTTCGGAGGATACTTTTAACACCAGGTAAACGGATAGCCATTGTGCTGTTTTTTTACTAGAAATTTAGAATTCGATGAAGAAAGTCTAGACTACGAGTCGAATAGAGAAATGAATTTTCTTTTCTTGTAATGTTATGTAAGGCGTTGATGGTTTTCTTTTCTAAGTGTGTGTGATATATATATTTGATGAGGTGAAGTGTGTATTCAAACTGTTCTAATTGAAATGTAGGACATAAGCAATTAAGTGTCACATGGTTCGGTTTCCTAACGCATCAGGTTTTTCCGACTAGAAGTTAAAATGTTGTACGATTGAATAATAAGAGGAAGATAGAATTTGAATAGTATGTGGAGACCCTCTTTACGCAAAGAAATGTGGATAAGAGAAATAATAGGAGATATTAGATAAGATTGACAACTTTTGTCTGCTGATAATTGAGAAAATATTTTGCCAGCTTTTACCAGTTACCACGGTGGCTAAGAGAGCGACGAAGACAAGATAATATTTGTCTCAAGCATGTTCCAGACTTTAAGGCCTTCAAATTTTTTATTCGTCTATCAGATTTATACAATCTCTACTTATAGGACAGAGAACCTGGATTTATGCACATGAAATTGTTTGCAATCCTAACTTAACTACCAAGTGGTTTGCAGCAAATTCCTAATCAAAATCACTTAGAAAGTTTTGGCAGTTAGTTGGAAGACAAACACACATGGGAGGTCCTCGTGAATGAATTGTGCAAATGCAACTTCACCACTCACTCTACCAATCATATTATGATTTTTTATTTCATTTTCTTTTTCCTGTGCATCTATATATACATTCTTGTAGCATCACAAATCAAGCAACTCAATTTCTTCTCAATCCTCAAATTCCAAAACGCCAAAAGAAAAAAAAAACTTCTTTCAAAATCCTTAACAAACTTCATTCTATACAATGGGTTTTCGTTTGCCAGGACTCATCAACGCAACTCAAAAGCTGAGACGTTCTTCATCAAAGGGAAGATCCACTGATGTCCCAAAAGGATATCTAGCTGTTTATGTGGGAGAAAGCCAAATGAAGAGAGTTATGATCCCAGTATCATACTTGAATCATGTTGAGTTCCAGAACTTTTTAAGCCACTCTGAGGAAGAATTTGGATTCGATCATCCAATGGGAGGTCTTACTATTCTTTGCAGAGAAGATGTTTTCACTGATCTAGTTTCTCGCTTAAATGGATCAAGTTAAAGTCCATAGAAAACGGAAAAATCTACTCATGTAGATGGTAGAAGGCTTTTAGAAAATTTGTAGATTGTTGAAGATAGTAAACATATTTTTTTGTACAAAAGAGCATCGATCCATTGGAGTTAGTGAATTGAACAAAAATGCAGATTCAATGTTACTTGTTGATCCTGATTTCACTGAATGAACAATTCGCATACTATTCATACTCGTTACCTGTATATTGAAAACCTTTTAATGTCATTAGGCTATTGAAAACCTTTTTTACCAACTACTTTGAACGTCCATTTGCAATTGAGCTATAAAATTTATACTTGTGTTTAAGTATTATAAAATGATTGAACATAATAATTTATATTGAATATTATTACAAAATTGATGTAAACTAAATTGAATGAATTATTGTTCATCCCAGCTTTGCTCCTAACTCCAATGAAAGAATCGATCTTCTATTTTTCTTGGCTTCCACTTGTCTAACTATCCAAAACAGTTCCACTTCGTGCATTTACATTGCTTTTTCCCTGCTGTTGGTTTGGAGTAACTTCCGATATAAGTTGGAGGAGCCAGATGTTGGAAATGTGTTAGTTGAGGGAGGATCATTTTGATTATCCCAAGTAACGATTACCTAGAACAAAGTCGGCTAGTGATCATACACTCATAGGCCCTCAACGGAGAGAAAAAGGTTAAGCTCGGATGAACAGTAATTGAATCTGTTTTTTTCATCAGCCTTAATTAAGAGTTTTTATTTTTTTTTAAAAAAAGTCTAATGCATATGCCATATTGTTTTAGAATTTAGGACATTAGAGCATTTGCATTAGAATTTTGAACAAAATCTACTGCAGTTAAACAAGTCAAATCTGAGAACCTAGCAATTAAACACCTTTAAAAATGTTAAACAGCCGAATAGGCAAAAACAGAACTAGTCTCGGATATGAGAGGGCGCGAAAAAAATGACAGAGTTTTATTTTTACTAGGTTTTTTTAACACCTTTGCATACTCCACTTTGAGGGAAACTTCTAGATATTGTTGAGATTGCTTGTTTCGTGAGGCCAGCATATTAGGAAGTGTTGGAGAATTTGATCAATGTAAAGACTGAATTAAGAACTGAATCAACTAAGAAGAAGAAGATTTTAGCTAGAGCTAAGCTTGCAAAGAAGAAATCAGAGCTTCAAGGCAATACATTGGGAAAGATAGCAGCAAAAGTCTTTTTCGAGGTGTTCAAAAAGAAGTACAACAACTCTGGACTGAAACTGGCAGCCGATGATGGACCCAAAATCGATTCAAGAATGCAGAGAAAAGGAAGATTACTGTTGCAGGAATGGACCAAACTGCACATCGAGGAGAAGTCAGGGACCTTGTTGCTGCTGAAAGAAACCTGGAAGACGTCGCTACACACTCTAAAGTTCAGTCGACTGAGAATGTAATTGACTTCACTGTGGCCGGACGACGAATAATCGGAGCTCCGGACAATATGAAATCGACTCAGGGAAGCGTACCGATCAACGATATTACCGATAATTCACCTACAATTCTCTAAAATGAAAATGCCCAATTCGAAGTCTAGGGTTTCCTTTTAAAGCTTGCTACAGTGTTTTAGAGTTTCCGTTTTTAGCTTCCGTCAAGAATAAACTAGGGTTTAGTCGTTCTTTCGTTGTAGTTGATGAAAACAATCGATTCAAAGTTCCAGATTCATTATATTGGATGCTGCAAATGGAATGGTTAAATCAATTTTACCAATTACTTAGTAATGAATAATCTGCAAGTTAGATCAGTTATGTTCTTGAGTTTACTGCTAGAAATTGGAGATTTTGTATGCTAGCTAGATTTCTTGTTTCTTTCGATTCAGTAAAGCTACATTATGCATTTGAAAATTGTTATGGAGGTTTTTGTAAGTTTTTAGCTTGAGAAGATGAGATTGGCCATTGTACTTAGACATTTCAGTTGATATTCAAACAAATCCTATAGCCATTTTATTTTCCAGTTAAGTTTATGAAGAAGTGAAGTTAGGTTAGAGCATTTAGAAGCTTTCTACAGTGGTTGTCATCATTGATCACGTCTAGAACAAAAGTCAACTCCAAAGTCAACTTTTAAGATATTTTGAAGCTTGATCTACAATTTAAAGAAGAAGATTTTTATAGTTGCAAGTTACCATTTTTACTTTACCACAAAGTTTAAAACAAAGAAGAGAAGTGGTGCTCAAGAAATATAAATTGGATCGAGCTATGTTGCATTTTATCAGCTTGTGGTCCCAAAAGTAAATTTCTGCTTTTGCTTTTTCTCCTGTTTTTACAAGTTAGCAATAGTATTTCCTTTTTTCAAAAATTGTAATTCCAGTTTAATGATGTCTAGATTTATTTTTGGACTGATATATAAAGTCCTTAAATTGTAAACTTTACTCTTATGAGCTGTGAATGAAATTTCAGAGAAAAGCATTCAAGTTCTTCACCATTTTGTATCAATTTTAAAAGCTTTCCTATAATTGGTATTTAGGAACACTTAAATCGATCTAGCCTTAGTTTTATTTAGGAGACCCCCAAACCTTATGAGTCTAACCAAGTTTAAGTATAATCTCATCAAACCAACAACATGGAGGCAGTAATCATCGATTTTCTTTTCTGCAAATTAGATTTCTTTAGCTACAAATCTTTAGAGCTAGTTTAATTGATCTTGAATTGTGCTTGTGCTATCTCTCTTGCTGTAGAGATCAGTTCATCACAGTCTATCAAATATGTCATGTCAGACATTTCCGTGTCTATGTATGATATAGTCCATAATACTGGAAATGAATGCCGGAGGTTCTGAACCTTAGCTTAAAATATTGATGATCATGAAATTTGACTAGGAGTATGGTGTGAAATAATATTGATTAAATTGCATTACAAAATCTGCATTAGAAGTTTAAGCCCATATTCGAAGAGGGGGAAACTTTTTGTACAAAATAAACAAAAATGTTTCGTCAGCTCACTCTACTATGAGTTGAAGAAAGTCTACTCTGCTCTACTCTACTCTATTCTCTCGCATTAAGATATGGTCAACTGAGATGCCATGTCTATGAATATGTCTTCTTTGCAAGGAATTGTGAGGCCACCCATGGGATGTTGAAATCCATATTCTTCTTCGGCTTTGCATAGTAGATCTTGAAAAGAAGGTTGGTTTAAAATTGAGACCGGAACAATAAATCTTTTCTTTTCACTTTCGCCAACATATACAGCTAGATAGCCTTTAGGAACATGGAAACATGATTTTCGGAGAATGTTTTTAACACCAGGTAAACGGATAGCCATCCTTGCTGTTCGTTTATTAGTAACTTAGAAGTTGATGAAGAAAGTAAAAAAACTAGAATTCGAATAGAGAGATGATATGTGAGGCTGTTGTGGTTCTCTTCTATAAGTGTGTGTGATATATATATATATATATATATATTAAAATGTAGGACATATGCAACTATGAGTATGGTTTAGTTTTAGGATAAAGATAAAAATTGAATGTGTGGCGACCTTCTTTAGGAAAATAATTGTGGATAAGAGAAATACTAGGGGATTTGGACAAGATTATTGATAACTAATTCAATCTTAATGTCTGCTGATAATTGAAAAGAATAGTACTTTGTAAGCTTTAACCAGTTAATATTTGTCTTAAACATGTTCCAGACTTGAGGGCCATTCAATGTACCATTAATCTACCAGTTTATCTACAACCGTTATTAATTAGTATATACTCATAACTCAGATTTCTCACATTTGATGTCCCATGCATGTCTTTCTTTTGCCTAACTTCATCAAGTGGTTAGCAGCTATCTTGCAACATGTCCAATTTTGTACAGAATTTTAATGGTACTAAATGGAGGACAACATTTATGATCGTTTTGTCTGCAGTAAATTATTCAGTGACCAGAAGGAAATGCCTATTCAAAACCACTTACAAAGTTTTGACAGTTAGTTGGAAGACAAACACACATGCGAGGTCCTAGTGAATGAATAGCAAAGGCATCTCCACCATTCACTCTACTAATCAGATTACAATTTTTGCATATACTCCATTCATTGCATCTATATATATACATTCATTTAACTTCACAAATAGAACCACTCAATTCTTCTCACAAGCCTCAACTTCAGAACGAAAAAAAGAAAAAGGAAAGAACTTCTTTGGATTTGCTTCTTGAAATTAAATTAAAAACTTTATTTTGTGCTATGGGTTTTCGTTTGCCTGGACTCATTAACGCAACACAAAAGCTGAGACGTTCTTCATCAAAGGGAAGATCTGCAGATGTTCCAAAGGGATATCTAGCCATTTATGTCGGAGAAAGCGAAATGAAGAGAGTTGTGATCCCAATATCGTACTTGAACCATCCTGAGTTCCAGAACCTGTTAAGCCACTCTGAGGAAGAATTTGGATTCGAGCATTCAATGGGAGGTCTTACTATTCCCTGTAGAGAAGATATTTTCACTGATCTAGTGTCTCGCTTAAATGTATCATCATGTTCAAGTTGATATTAGACAAAAACTGTTACTCATGTAGATATAGAAGGATTTTTAGATTTTTTTAGAGATTGTAAAAGAAAGGTAAACAATTTTTGTTGTAGAGAAAGAGCGAACATCCAATCGAGTTAATAAAATTATATAGCAATACGAATTGGATATATATCACTTGTTGATCCTCATTTCACTGATAAAACAATTTGCATTCCAATATTCCTACTTCTTATATATATACATAAAAACCGAAATAAATTAGGTCTAAATCTAAGACAAGCATATGAATCAAAACCCTTTACATTAAAACATGTTACCCCCTCAAGTTAGTGAAAAAGACTACAAATAATAACGAGATATAAATCTAAGACAAGTACATGAATCAAAACCCTTTGCATTAAAACGCCCGTTTGCATTAAAAGCGTAACCCCCTCAAGTTACAGAAAAAAATGATGAGTGTGCAGTCCCTAATAGCAAAGAAAAGTCAAATAAAAATGATAATTTGAGGCTATTAGTTTAGGACGGTGTAGAGACGATGAAGATGGGAAAAGAAAAATTACCTTGGTGAAAGACTATGCAGCCGCAACACTTGAAATGGAAGAATGCATGGTGTAATTTTTCTTCATGATTTGACATGGTGGTTGGCTAATTTATTAGCCATGGATTCAAGGAGCTAGTTTTACACACGAGAGACATGCTATAAATAGGCATGGAGTTTCAGTCTTGAAACACACACAACACAATTGAGGACAAAGAGAAAGAAGCTAGAGAGTGGTTTCTTTGTAATACTGAGAGAAAAAGAGTGAGTGAGGCATAAAATATGTTCCGTAATTAGATAGCTAATTACGATACTCCAATGAAAGAGTAGATAGTAGAAAATAAGATTGTACACTTTTTTTACTAGTGATTTTTCTAGCCTGGCCCTGTCCGTGGACGTAGTCCTAGTTTGAGAGTGAACCACGTTAAATATTGTGTCTTCTTTATTTTTATTATTACTTGCATTATTCGGGCTTACATTTTTTTGTCTGTTCGCTCCAATCTTTGCTATAATTCCACTGCAAGACTCAATGTAACTTAGTGATCGATTGGTTAAGTTGTGTATGCTCTATAATCGCCACTTAGGTGGATCTTCAATATCAGAAACTTGCTTATCGTAACTAAGTTCGGGGAAGGCATTTATTCGATATCAGAGACTAGCTTGTGAAGTAAAGATCGTGGAGGAGATCATGGCGAAAAATTATTCTGGAACGATGGTCAAATTGACGGCAATAAATTATTCATTGTGGAAGACAATGATGGAGGATCACCTCAACTCGAAGGATCTATGGGATCCAGTTGAAGGAGATTAAGGTAGGCTAAATGAACTAATAGACGGACAGTGGGGCAAGCTGAAAAAGAAGACGGTGGGATCTATCTGTCAGTGGGTGGATATCAGCATCTATAACCATGTTGCCAAAGAAATTGAACCCCGAGTTCTTTGGAATAAGTTAGAGTCCATGTATGAGACGAAAAAATGCACAAGTCAAAATTTTCTTGATGCGTAGACTCATGAACATGAGACTGGAGGAGGGACAATCGGTTGCCGAACACTTGAATGTGTTTGAAGGCCTGGTGTGACACCCCCTCGTGATTTCCCTCTAAGGACGGAAGATCACTCGAGAGGCGTCAGGGATTTTTTTTTTTAATACTTATCAATTTTGCAAATAAATATTTATTCGAGTTTTATCTTCTCCATAATATATTAAAACATAATTAAATACATATAAGTTTATAATAATAATAACAACCAGGTTAAGTCTAAGACACACTTCGGCACAAGTGCCGCCCAAAAGAGTTATTTAATGAGGATAAATATTATGCTCTGCTCGAGGATGTGGAGTAATCTACCTCGGTCTCCGTAAGAGATCTTATTCTACAAGTGCGAGCTGAACTTTCCAACTATTCGTTACATATAAAAATTTAATTCAACGTTTATGAGATATAAAATCCCGTAGAGAGTTTTTTCCTCCCTTATATATATTCTAGATTCTACCCACAGTAATATTTGAAAATATCATCATGTAATGCATCACCAATATCTTTCCTGGTCGACTAGACGAGTCGATGATTTTATTCTCAAATAATTTTTACGCGTTTGAAATAAAAAAATAACTTTCAATCAATTCAAACAATTCATAAATAAGTTATTTATTTCTATTATATGGTAACCACTTAATCGCACTTTTCGAACCTCTATCGGTTACCGATAAAGTCTAGTGTCCTTAGCTAGAATAGCTAACTTTACTACTCCTCAACCAGGCTCTAGTCAAGCTTATGAACTACAGCCCGTAGACACTCCATAGCCCAGCACCGTGTCATGACTACCCTTCTAGACATTCTGTAGAACCAACGTGGATTCCTATCGTGAGTTCCGTCGAACTCAGGAATCGATTTATGTATTTATCCAAAGTTTCCACATGTGGTTACATGTAATAGTAATTTATTATAAATCTTTATGAACATTTATCCGCTTAATTTATTTAGAATTATTTCCGGATATTTTTCCCAAAATATATATATATATATATAAATATAAATATCAATTTCAATTTATTTTTCAATTCGTATATATATATATATTTGTATACACAACCAATCCTAGGTAGTTATTATATATATTATATATACAAACAATATGCATGAAGTACATAATTAAAAGTCTACTCACAGTAATGAAGACCGATATTTGCTAATCGATATTAGCTACTTCTCCAATGTCACCCGTAATTTCGTTACCTATTAGACGATATATAACAATCATTACTCTCTCAAAACTAATACAACTATTATTATGATCATCATTAATACACTTCATTAAATTAGTGAATTTTTTTTCTGTAGAAGTTTTTTATAAAGCCCAATTAAGCTATGGTAAAAATTTGGTAGGTTCGGGTTGAGTAAAAATGATTTTATTAGGTTCGAAATATAAAAATATTATTTTTAGGGTTTCAATTTATGCTCGGAATCCAAACCTGTAAAAGACTAAAATAACCCTTGACTAAAATTCTGACGCGCTGGTAGCTCTGAAATTATTTTAGAAACGAAAGGACTAAATAGCCATTTAAACACTTGAACGAGTATAAAAATAAATGAACCGATCGGTTCATTTCATTTCTTCTTCTTCCTCGCCAAGACATCACTGAAACGCTCTCGGTTCTGCCGGAATTTTCAAGAATCCGAATGACCGCTAACGTCGCCGTTTCTAAAATATTTCGACAGATTTCGATATTTTAAAGCATGGGGAGTACGATTTTGAGGTCTGTTTACTCTAATTCTATTTCATTTAAACTGAAATTGATTTTTGAAAAATTGGGGTTTCGCCTGATTGTTATATATGTTAATCTACGTCATCTCTACACCATTTCTATACAAAAATCAGCTTTAAAAACATTCTAATTTAGCCGGAATTGAAATCGAGTTTTTACCTGTTCGTGCTGAAATCGATTAATTCTGATGTTGTTGGTTTTGAGACAGGTTAGGAACGCCCAATTGAGGCTCGAATTGGCTGACTCAGTCACGACTCAGTGTTAACTCGGTCGTGACTCAGTCCTCTCCGGTTGGCTGCTGGGTCAACGGCGTCCATATTGGTGATCACCGACATGAAGAATACAACTAAGGTAGGTTTTTTGAATTCTGAAAACTTTTATTTTCTGATCGATTCTGTTTTGGGATTTTCTGAAAAAATTGGCTGTGATATGTGTTTTGATCGAATGCAATGGCTTGAAAAGAATTGATTAAACTGTCTGCATTAGTTGGAAATGCTTGCAGGTTGTTTTGGAAATGTTTTGGATTATAGAGAGTTGTTTGGTTTGATTGGTTCTCTGTGTGTTTGCTTGATTCTATTATAGAATGGCTCTGTGAAAGAAACATACAACATGTTGAAATGCTGAGTGAGTTAATAGGACTGAGTTGTAGGTTTAAAAATACAGCTGTAGGTTTCTTGACAAAGATGGTATGATTTTTGTATCTTTATGGTTTTGGTCAATTGGTTGTCTTGAATTGATCTTTGCTGGCCGTGAATGGAGATTTATTAGTGGATATGGGTTGTCAGATGCATGTGTTTGTGTGTTAAATTTCAAGAATTATAGGCTAGCAAAATTTTGTGTAAGAACATGCTTTTGACTATCTTGCATTGTTTGTCTCTTGTAGCCAAATATTCAAGATGACCAGCTGTAACTTGGATTTCCAGTTGACACGGAAGATAATTTCCTTGAAGAAAAGTGGCTGTGCAAGTGAAGTTGTCAACAGAGGTTGGCTGACAAGTTGGAAAAAGTACATGGTAATTTAACATTATGGGTATGTAGAGTTGAAATTATGGTTTGTACTGGCAAGCTAAGAAAACATTGTCTGACAAAGGATTGTATACATTTCACTAGTGTGCTGACATTCAATTTAAGACAACACTAGTTAGTTGTCGAGAGGGAATGGGTTTTTGGTTTGCCAAACATGAGGTGAAAAACTAGTAGAGTAGGTATGTAGATGAATGATTTAGTTAATCAATTACTTAATCAATTCAGGGTATGTTAATTTTGTCACTGGATTTTATAAATTTTAGTAAGGTCATCTATCCATTCATCTTTAAATTATAATCGAGGATTTATTTGCATCGCATGGCTTTTAATGTTTTGGCGAAAATTAATTTTATCGAATTAAGTCTCTCTAACATAATTTGCAAAAATTATACTACTCACGTAATCTAATCGCTATTGTACTATACTATTCACATATAATATGGAGTACGGGTGTTACACCTGGTAGCTCAGTTAACTACAACAGGTCTTGTTCTTGATGATGAAACTCAAGCATGTGTGCTCCTTAGATCATTACCTGATAGTTGGGACACGTTGGTGGTGTCGTTTAGCAATTCTGATCCACAAGGCAAAGTAACTTTGAGTATGATTACTGCAAGTCTGTTCAACGAAGAAATTCATCGAAAATATACAAACAGGAACAAGTCGCACGCCTTTGTCTCGAAGAATAAAGGTAGAAGCAAAAGCAGAGGAGCTGGTGGACATTTCAAGGGAGAGAGATCCAAGTCTAAGAGCAGAGTGAAATGTTTCCAATGTGGTAAACTTGGCCACATTCGGAGAGACTACAAATTCTTGAAGCCAGAAAATGACAAGAATCAGAAGCAAAGAAATGATAGAAATACAATAACTACGACATCATTTAGTAAAACTGGTGGAGTAACTCTATTTTGTAACGGAGGAGTATGTTGTCATGTAGCAGGTTTAGATGTCGAGTGGATAGTGGATTCTGGCGCGTCATTCCACTTTACCCCTAAGAGAGAATATTTCTCTACTTACAAAGTAGGAGACTTTGGCAAGGTGAATATGGGAAACACCAGTGTTTCTCGAATCGTGGGGATTGGCAACATCTGTGTACAGACAAATATCGGATGCATACTAACTCTGAAAGATGTGAGACATATTCTTGATATGCTTCTGAACTTGATTTCTGTACAGATGCTGGACGAGGATGGACATGATAATTGCATGGGAAATGTCAGCTAAAAGCTAACCAAGGGAGCCTTGGTGGTAGCGAAAGGACAACGTTGTTGTACGTTGTATAGAACACACATGAAGGTGTGTTGAGGGCAACTCAATGCAGTTGCAGATGATGCTTCACCAAATTTATGGCACAGGCGGCTGGCGCATATGAGCGAGAAAGGATGGAAACTTTTGGCCAAGAAGTTCCTCATTTTGGCCAAGAAGTTCCTCATCCCGGCGGCCAAAGGAAAGTTGTTGAACCCTTGTGAGTATTGTTTACTCGGGAAGCATCATAGAGTTGCGTTTCAGAAGAACTCCAACAGGAAGAAAGATAAGCTTTAGCTAGTGTATTATGATGTTTGTGGTCCCATGGAGGTAGATTCGTTGGGTGTCAATAGATATTTTATCACGTTCATTGATGATGCTTCGCGAAAGACGTGGATATATCTGCTGCAAACGAAGAGCCAGGTATTTCGATATTTTCAGCAATTCCATGCCATGGTGGAGAGAGAGACCAAGAACCCATTGAAGTGTCTTCGTTCAGACAATGGTGGAGAGTATGTCTCAAGAGAGTTGAAGGAGTATTTCTTGAAACATGGTATCCGGCATGAGAAGACAGTTCTGGGAATGCCACTACATAATGGTGTTGCAGAACGGATGAATCGGACTATCTTCGAGAAAGTTCGAAGTATGCTGAAAATGGCAAGACTTCCCAAGCCATTTTGGGGTGAAGCTATGAACACTGCGGTCTACCTAAAAAAATAGATCGCCATCGGTTCCTTTGAGATTTGATATTCCCGAGAGAGTTGGACAGGAAAAGACGTTTCTTACTCTCATTTGAAGGTGTTTGGTTGCAAGGCATTCATGCACGTGTTGAACGAACAAAGATTGAAGCTTGATGATAAAGCAATCCCTTGCATATTCGTGGGATATGGAGACGAGAAATTTTCCTACAGGCTATGGGATCTGGTAAAGAAGAGGATTGTGAGAAGCAAGGATGTAATTTTCTATGAGCATGAAACCATAGAAAATTTACACACGGAAGCAGATGATGGGGAATCTGCAGAAGGTATAATTGACGTAAAATCAGAGTCAGCTCCATCACACAGTGCCACAGATGGAGTGGAGATGCCTGAATCAGAACAAGAGGATGATATAGAAGAATCAGCCGCGGGGGGAGCAGAAGAGAGTGTAGATGATGGCAATACATCTACAAATGCTGAAGATGTTGAGCACGTGGAGCACGAAAAAGCTGGTCAACCTCAATTGAGAAGGTCCGACAGACAGCAAGATATCCCAGTTCTGAGTATATTTTAATTGCTGACGAGGGGGACTAGAGAGCTTCCAGGAAGTGTACAGTCTTGTAAAGACAAAGACTGTTGGAAGAAAGCCATGCAAGAAGAGATGGATTCCCTATTAAAGAAAAACACTTATGAATTGGTTAAGCTACCAACAAGAAGGAAAGCACTCAAGAATAAGTGGGTGTATAAACTGAAGAAAGAAGGTGACAAGCTGATAAAGTACAAGGCTCGTCTCGTGGTGAAGGGCTTCGGGCAGAAGCAAGGCATCAATTTTGACCAGATATTCTCATACGACGTGAAGATAAGCTCGATACGAATTTTACTTAGGTTAGTAGCTAGTCTAAACCTTCAATTGGAGCAGCTCGATGTGAAGACTGCATTTTGATGAGAAGATTTATATGGAACAACCTGAAGGCTTCATGGTGAAAGGAAAAGAGAAAATGGTCTGCAAGTTGAAGAAGAGCCTGTATGGATTGAAACACGCGCCTCATCAGTGGTACAAGAAATTTGACTCATTCATGGTGAGTCATGGTTTCAATAAGACGGAGGCAGATCATTTTGTATACATCCACAAATTTTCCGACGGAAAATTCATCATTCTTCTCCTATATGTTGATGATATGTTGATTGTGGAACAAGATGTCAAGGAGATCAACAAGTTGAAGTTGGATCTTTCAGGAACATTCAAGATGAAAGATTTGGGACCGACAAGACGTATATTGGGGATGGACATCATTCGTGATCAGAAGATTTGAAAGCTATGGCTATCACGGGAAAAGTACATTGAACGTGTACTTGAGAGGTTCAATAACTCGAAGCCAGTCTCAACTCCGCTTGCTGCTTATTTTAAGCTCAGTAAGAGAGCTTGTCCAACAATGGAGATAGATTATAGTGAATTGGCTAACGTACCGTACTCCTCAGCGGTCAGAAGCTTGATGTATGCAATGGTGTGTACGAGACCAGATATTGCTCATGCAATTGGCGTAGTGAGCAGGTATTTGTCAATTCTAGAAAAGGTACATTAGAAAGCTATGAAATGGATCTTCAGATATCTTAGAGGGACCTCCAAGCTGTGCTTGAGTTTCGGAAGGTCGGAAGTAATTCTTAAAGGGTACACTGATGCAGATATGGTGGGAGATGCTGATAGTAGGAAGTCTACTTCAGGCTACGTGTTTACATTTGCAGTGGGAGCTATCTCTTGGCAGTCTAAATTACAAAAGTGTGTGGCGCTATCTACCACTAAAGCTGAATACATAGCAACCATGGAAGCTGGCAAGGAGATGCTCTGGATGAAAAAGTTTCTTCAAGAATTTGGTATGTCGCAACCGGAATACATAGTTTATTGCGATAGTCAAACTGAACTAGACTTAAGCAAGAACACTATGTACCATGTACGGACAAAATATATCAACATGAGATACCATTGTATCAGACAGGCAGTTGAAGATAAGTAGTTCAGTCTGAAGAAGATTCATACGGATAGGAATGCAGCTTACATGACTACGAAAGTAGTAACTCGGGAGAAGCACTAGTCATGTGCCGATTGGATCAGCATGACATTGTCTCATTAAATCCCGTTGAATCATATCTCCTTCGCTTAGGGCTGTAGGGGGAGATTGATGAGTGTGCAATCCCTAATAGCAAAGAAAAGTCAAATAAAAATGATAGACTTGAGGCTATTAGTTTAGGACGGTGTAGAGACAATGAAGATGGGAAAAGAAAAATTACCTTGGTGAAAGACTATGCAGCCGCAACATTTAAAATGAAGGAATGCATGGTGTAATTTTTCTTCATGATTTGACATGGTGGTTGGCTAATTTATTAGCCATGCATGCAAGGAGCTGGTTTTACACATGAGAGATTTGCCTATAAATAGGCATGGAGTTTCAGCCTTGAAACACACAGAACACAATTGAGGGCAAAGAGAAAGAAGCTAGAGAGTGGTTTTTTTGTAATACTCTTGAGAGAAAAAGAGTGAGTGAGGCATAAAATATGTTCCGTAATTAGATAGCTAATTACGATACTCCAATGAGAGAGTAGATAGTAGAAAATAAGATTGTATACTTTTTCTACTAGTGATTTTTCTGGCCTGGCTCTGTCCGTGGACGTAGCCCTAGTTTGAGAGTGAACCACGTTAAATATCGTGTCTTCTTTATTTTTATTATTGCTTGCATTATTGGGGCTTACATTTTTTTTGTCGGTTCGCTCCAATCTTTGCTATAATTTTGCTGCAAGACTCAATGTAACTTAGTGATCGGTTGGTTAAGTGTGTATGCTCTATAGTCGCTACTTAGGTGGATCTTCTATATCAGAAACTTGCTTACCGTAACTAAGTTCAAAAAAGACGTTTATTCCAAACAAAAAAAACTACAAACAACAACGATATCATGTGCATGCTTGTAACAAAAATATCCTGGAAAATCAGTACAATCATCTGAAAAATTAGACACAAGCAACAAAAGACCAATCTCAAATAGATCAATAATCCGGAAAACAAACCAAAACTCATAAAATTCTAATCTTTATGCAGTCTCACGGCTTCATAGCAAGGGCATGGTCTCCACTTCCTCTTACTTTCAATGCATTCTTTAAGCAAAAACTCAGCAAATAAGCAGCCACTGAATCCTTAATATTGATGTGGCGGTTGTTCCTTTACCCCTTTTACATGATTCACTTGATACAAACTTCTTTTCAGGGTTTTTTCTCTTAGTAGTTCGTGAAGAACATCTAACTGGGGATGATTAATGGACAAGAGAGGGAGCAACCAAAGCATAATCAGAGGACAAAGGGGCATCAAGTAGATGAGGGAGATTTACTTTGGTCATCTTAGATGGCACAAAAGATGGAGAAGCTTGAGTATCTTGATGAACAGAAGGATAAAGAAGTGGATAAACCTGCTTTGAATCAGAAGAGACCATATAGGCTTTGGAAGTCTTGCCTGCTCTAATTCAGGGACCGAAACTGGGTTGAGACAGAGGTTGACCAGTGTTCTGCTAGCAAACATTCAGCATATGGTTTTAGGCTAATCAATAAAAAAATTATCAATTTCTCAGTTTAATTGTATCACAATTAACTTAAATGCACAGTTGATATAATTGAGCAGTGAAATTTTTAAGTATTATAAAAGGATCAAACGTAATAATTATATTGAATATTCCACTCAGTGCCTTTAGATGACTTTTTTCTAGTTGGTTTGGAGTTTGATGTATAGAAGAAATAGAACAAAGGTAGCTTGTGGCCATACAGGCCTCTTAGCGGAGAGAGTCTGCTAAGTTAAATTCGAACGAACTACAATCGAATCGGTGCTTTGCATGAACATTAAGAATTCTAATCCATAAAATGCCAAATTGTATTAGAATTTACTTAGAACATTTCTGCTAAAATTTGGAACAAAGAACTATTGCAGGGAAACAAGTAAAATCTGTGAGCAGAGCACAAAGAGAACTTGGATATAGATATTTAATTATTTATGTTTCTCTTTTCCATTTCAATTTTTTGCCATTTCTATTCATAAAAGGTTTCTTAAAACTAGGTCTGTTTTCTTGAAATTTAAAAAAATATATTCCAAGCTCTTCTTTGAGGGATTTAATGGAACAACTCCTAAAGATTGTAATTTGGTTACAAAAGTATCATAGTCGATCAGAGTGGAAACGAATTGAGGTTCCGAAGCTAGCTTAACAAAATTGATGATCAAGATGTTCACCGATCGACTTGGAGTATGAAGTGAAATAACTTTGATTAAATTGGATTCCTTAATTATGGAGAAAGAGATAAATTGCTAGCTACCACAAGTTAAATTCGAAGTTCAATATCTCATTCCAAGATGGGAAAAAATATTGTGCACAAAGAAACAAAATTGTTTCTTCTTCTTATTAGGAATCTATAATTAGGATTCCTACTTTATCACATATTGATATATTACATAAACTGTAATAGGTATTTTTTTGTCAATTAAAAATAAATTAAGTATTCCTAAGTCAAGTAGAAAAAAGGTTTATGTATTTTTTAGGCCAATTAGGAATAGATGTAATTTATGTTAGTATAAATAGATGAGTTCGTATAGAGAATCATCTCGAGTCTAAATTGATTATGAATTAGTATAGAAAAAGTGTCTTTGTATAGGGAAGCACTTGGTAGCCTGGATCTTGTTGTGGATATAGATCTATTTTGATCAAACCACGTAAATCTTTTGTGTTTTTATTTTCGTATTCTTCATATTACTTTATCGATATTATTCCGCATATTTTTGCCGATCGAATCCTAACAGTTGGTATCAAAGCCATTGCGGTAAAGTTTGAAATGTTTGATACTTCCACGATTTTAATCTTTGAAATGTGAAAGTGGAAGCTCTCTTGTGTCCTCTGGGTTGTCGAGAACTCATAACCGAAAAAGGTGCGCCAGAGGCGTGGGATGCTGAGAAGAAAGTCTCCATAGAAGGTGAAGCACATAGTACTATTTTATTATCTTTTTCAGATAATGTGTTGCGAGAGGTGATAGATAAAAAGACTACGATAGAGCTTTGGGAAGCGTTGGGCGAAAAACACTCAATGCATAATCTAACTGGAAAAATATTCCAAAAAAGGAGGATGTACCAATTTAAACTCCAAGGGGAAAACTCAATGATGAATCATCTAGATGTGTTCAACAAGATGATTGGATTTGATAAACCCTAAATTGTCTTTAGGGATAATTGTTGAAGGCGGGAAGAGCTTGAAGACTATGAAATTTGTGTCAAGAGGAAGAATTGTTTGGAATCTATAATTAGGATTCCTAGTTTGTCACAAATTGATATATTACATAAACTTTAATAGGTATTCTTTTGTCAATTAAAAATAGATTAGGTATTCTTAAGTAAAGTAGGAAATAGGTTTATGTATTTTCCAAAGTCAATTGAGAATAGGTTTAGTTTATGTTAGCATAAATAGATGAGTTTGTATCTGGAGTCTAAATTGAATATGAATTAGTTTAGAAAAAAATGTCTTTGTATAGGGAAGCACTTGGTAGGCTTGGTCTCCTCGTTAATAAAAACTCTTGAGTCTTGTTGTGGATGTAGATCTGTTTTGATCGAACCACGTAAATCTTTTGTATCTTTTACTTTCGTATTCTTCCTATCGTTCTGTCGATATTATTCTGCGTATTTTGCGGATCGAATCCTAACACTTCTCTCTACTCTACTCTAATCTGCTCTACTTCCTCACACTAAATAAGTTCTAGTGAGATGTCATGTTGATGAACACGTCTTCTCCACAGGGAATTGTGAGGGCACCCATTGGATGGTGAAAACCATTTTCTTTTTCGGCTTTGCATAGTAGATCTTGAAAGAAAGGTTTGTTTAGAACTGAGATTGGAACAACAAATCGCTTCTTTTCACTTTCGCCTACACAGCTAGATAACCTTTAGGAACATGGAAATATGATTTGGGAAGGACACTTTTAACACCACGTAAACCGATCACCATTGTGCTATTCCTTTAGTTACTAGAAATTTAGAAGTAGATGAAGAAAGCGAGAACTAGAATAGAGTACAGAGATGATTTTTCTTTTCTTGTATGTTATGTGAGGCTGTGGTTTTTTGCTTCTGTAAGAGTATGTAATATATATATATATATATATATATATTGGTGAAGTAAAGTCAGTATTCAAACTACTCTAATTAATGTGTAGCTAGGGACATAAGCAATTAAAGGTCACATGGTTGTCTGAAGCATGAACTCTTTTTCAGCCTAACTTCATCAAGTGGTTAGCAGCTAGCAACAATATGATCCATTTTTTAAGAAATTTTTAATGGTATTAGTTGGAAGACAACATATATGATCATTCACAATAAGTAGACCCACATGAATCAATTAATCTAACAAATCATCACCGCTCACTATACTTATCTTTGTCAATATATAACCTAGATTTTTCACATGTAGTTGTCTGCAATCTTAATTTTAATTCACTGAGTGCTCACAGTCACTTGCAAAGTTTTGATAGTTAGTTGAAAGACAAACACATATGATCCTTCATAACAAGTAGGCCCTCGTGAATGAAACATGCAAATGACTTTTCACCACATTCTACTAAATCATATTATGAATTTTATATATTTCATTTTCATTGCATCTATATATACATGCCGTTAACTTCACAAATCAACCAACTCAATTTCTTCACAAGCCGCAACTTCCAAACGGAAAAAAAGAAAAGAAAAAGAAGAACTACTTTCAATTTCTTCTTGAAATTTAAAAACATTCCTCTACAATGGGTTTTCGTTTGCCTGGACTCATTAACACCACCCAAAAGCTGAGACGTTCTTCATCAAAGAGAAGATCGGCAGATGTTCCAAAAGGATATCTAGCTCTTTATGTGGGAGAAAGGGAAATGAAGAGAGTTGTGATTCCAATATCATACTTGAACCATCCTGAGTTCCTGAACTTGTTAAGCCACTCCGAGGAAGAATTTGGATTCGATCATCCAATGGGAGGTCTTACGATTCCTTGCAGAGAAGATGTTTTCACTGATCTAGTTTCTCGTTTAAATGGATCATCAAGTTGAAGATGATATTAGACGAAATTTTGTTAGATGTTGAAGAGAGTAAACATTTTTTTATGTAGAAAAAGGTTTGAGGATGAAATTATACAGAAATACAAATTCAATATAATTTGTTGATCCTCATATCATTGATTAAACAATTTTCGTACCGAATTCTTCATACTTCTCATCTGTATATTGAAAACCCTTTTAATGTTATTAGGCTAATCAAATAAACTTTTATCAATTACCCCATTTAATTGTGTCACAAGTAACTTAAAAGCTTGTCCAAATGAAATAATTGAGCAATGAGTTTTATTTTTGTATAATACTTCCTCCAATCCACTTCAAGTGTCGCGTAATGTTGAAAAAAGTACATGTTTGTCGATTATTTATTATTCAAAAATCGTAAATATTTATTCAAAATGGGATATTTATTGAAATAAATGCAAGGATAAGACTGGAAAAAAGATCTTAAATATGTATTGATTTCATAAAACGACAGTTGAAGTGGACCAAAATAAATTTCATAACGCGATACTTGAAGTTGATCGGAGGGAGTATTATAAATGATTAAATGTAATAGTTTTATATTGAATACTCGACTAGGTGCATTTCCCAAGTTGCTTTGGAGTGATAGAAGAAACTAGTAGCTAGAACAGAGCTAAGCTCGTGACCATTGGCCCCCGAACGGGGGGAGAGAGGTTAAATTCGAATGAACGGTAATTGAATATGTGTTTTCATCAAAAAAATCCAATGCTGAAAACTCCAGATTGTAATAGCATTTCTGCTAGTATTTGGAAAAAAACCGAAATTGTCTATTGCAGTGAAGTATGTAAAATTTGAGTGAGCAATTGAACATCCTAAAAAATTTGAAACGGCAGAATAGGCCGAAACCGAAGTAATATAGTCCAAGCTCTCAGAGGCGGAGGCACGTAAAAAAATTCAAAATAGTCCTTATATTTTTTAATGAGTTAAAACTAACCCAAATTTTTGAACCACAAAATTTGAAGTGTACAACTATAACTATAAAAAAAAAAACAAATTATAAGGACCTAATACTAAATTTATATTTATGAATCCACTGTTGTCGGATCCTGGCTCCGCCACTGCAAGCTCTTCTTCTAGGGATTTAAAGGAACAACTTCAAAAGATGGTCAGATTTTTTTTCCGTGGATGCAGCTAATATTTATACTACAAAAGAATAAAAGTAATATATCGATTATCATTGACAAGAACGACTTGGAGTATAAAGGTTTTTTTTTTTTTAAATAAAATAAAATAAAAAATTGTATTTTTCAACTATCGACTACGGAGAGAGATAGAAATTGCTACCTAGTTGGATTTGTAGTTTAATGTATGTATTCTTGTATAACTTAACCCATCCCATTTGAAGAGGGGGCAAAAATATTGTACAATAACAAACAACATTGTTTCTTCTACACTACACTACTCTACTCTACTCTGCTTTCCACAACTTTCTTCACATTAAAATATTTTCAAGTGAGATGTCATGTCAATGAATATGTCTTCTTTGCAAGGAATTGTGAGGCCACCCATTGGATGTTCAAAACCATATTCTTCTTTGGCTTTGCACAGTAGATCTTGAAACGAAGGTTCATCTAAAATTGAGATCGGAACAACAAATCGCTTCCTTTCACTTTCGCCGACATATACAGCTAGATAGCCTTTAGGAACATGGAATGATGATTTTCGAAGGATACTTTTAACACCAGGTACAAGGATCGCCATTGTGTTGTCCCTTCACTAGAAATTTAGAACTCAATGAAGAAAGTCTCGAGAACAAGAATTCAAATATAGAGATGATTCTTCCTTTTCTTCAATTTTATGTAAGGTTGTGGTGGTTTGCTTCCATAAGTATTGTGATATATATATTGATGAGGTGAACTATTCCAGATGAAATGTAGGACATAAGCATTTATAAGTGTCACATGGTTCTGTTTCCTAACTTGATATGGTTTTTCTAATTAAAACTTAAAAAATTGTCCCTGAAAATAAAGTTATAAATTGCACTATTTATGTTGGTATATATTATAAGTAGAAAGATAGAAATTGAATATGTTACGCAAGAAAATCTGGATAAGAGAAATACTAGGGGATATTGGAGAAGATCAACTTGTCTGCTAATAATAGAGAAGAATAGTTTTGCTAGCTTTAACCAGTTTACATAAATAAATATGGCTAAAAGAGATCCAGCGACAAAAAAAATATAATATATTTTTCATGTTCCACACTTGAGAGCCATTCAAATTTCCATTCATCTACCAGACATCTACAATCTGTAGTTATTAGTATGCTTACATTTGATTGTCTAAGGCATGTCTTCCTTCTGCCTAACTTCATCAAGTGGTTAAGCATGATCAATTTCTAAGGAATTCTAATGGTATTAGATGGAAGACAACATATATGATCATTCACAATAAATAGACCCACATGAATCAATTAATCTAACAAATCATCTCCGCTCACTATACTTTATCTTCAAGAACCTGGAATTTTCACATGTAGTTGTCTCCAATCCTAATTTAATTCACTAAGTGGTCACAATCACTTAGAAAGTTTTGATAGTTAGTTGAAAGACAAACACAAATGATCCTTCATATGCATGTAGGCCCTCGTGAATGAAATATGCAAATACCTTTACACCACTCACTCTACTAATTATTTTATGGATTTTCCATATATTCTCTGTTCATTGCATCTATATATACATGCAGTCTTTAGCTTCACAAATAAACCAAATCAATTTCTTCACAAGCCTCAACTTCCAAATAAAAAAGAAAAAGAAACTTCTTTGGATTTGCTTCTTGAAATTAAATTAAAAACTTTATTCTACACAATGGGTTTTCGTTTGCCTGGACTCATTAACACAACACAAAAGCTGAGACGTTCTTCATCAAAGGGAAGATCTTCTGATGTTCCAAAAGGATATCTAGCCATTTATGTCGGAGAAATCAAATTGAAGAGAGTTGTGATCCCGATATCATACTTCAACCGTCCTGAGTTCCAGAACTTGTTAAGCCACTCTGAGGAAGAATTTGGATTCAATCATCCAATGGGAGGTCTTACTATTCCCTGTAGAGAAGATATTTTCAATGACCTAGTTTTTCGTTTAAATGGATTTTCAAGTTGAAGATGATATTAGAAGAAAATAGTTAATCGTGTAGATATTAGGAGGCTTTTAGAAATTTTGTCAGATGTTGAAGATAGTAAACAATTTTTGTTGTACAAAATATCATTCATAACAGAAATATATATATATATATATATATATATATATTAATCACTTGTTGATATTCATTTCACTGACGATCGAAATAGTTTCTCGTACCAAATTATTCATACCTCTTATATCTGTATATATATTGAATAACTTTTTAATGTTCTAAGGCTAATCAATTAATTATTTTTCAGTTACTCCGTTTAATTGTGTCACAAGTACAAAAGTGCATGTCCGATTGATAAAATTGAGCAATAATATTTATTCTTGTATAGTAGTATTATAAAAAATGATCAAATGTAATAATTTTGTATTGAATACTCCACTCGATGCATTTAGATGACTTTTTCCTTGCTAGCTTGGAGCTGATAGAAGAAACTAGTACTATATATTCGCTAGAAGCCAGCTAGTGGTCATTGGCCCCCAAACGGAAAGAGACGGAAAGGTTAAATTCAGATGAACGGCAATTGAAAGTCTAAATGCATAATATGCTGGATTGTATTCGAATTTAGAACATTAAAGCATTTGTGTAAGAATTTGGAACAAAGCTTTATTCCAGTGAGCCCAGGAACTATTCCCTGTACTGAAAAAAAAAAAAAAAAAATGTGCCATTTCGTTCATAAGGTTTTTTTACTAACTGCTTCCTTGGAATTTGAAATAATATATTCCAAACTCTTGTATTACGGGTTTAACGGAACAACTTCTAAAGATTGGCTAATGTTTATGTTACAAAAGAATAAATGTAAAATATTGATGATCTCATCATCATGATATTTACGTAAAGATGATGCTGATGTTCCTCTTTCGAAGCCATTGTTAATTCGAAATATATTAAGTATGAATTCATTCTAGTTACCATTGTATTTCTTACGAAATTTTGATATGAAGAAAATGGTAACAAAATTATTGCATTTTTTCATCTGTTTGTAACTCAATGGAATATTGGCTTTAGAAACGGGGCAAATGGTTATTTTGCCGTTTCTCTTGTAGTGCCAATCGACCTGGAGAATGAAGTGAGTTTTTTTTTTTTTTTTTTCCCTTAAATGTATCAGTCAACCATAGAGAGAGATAAATTTGCTATCAAGTCTGTATAATTTAACACTTTCCCTTCAAAGAGGGGAAAAAAATATTGTACAAAAACTAATTACAAAAATGTTTTCACTACTCTGCTTTACACACTTCTCTTCATATTAATGAGTTCACGTGAGATGTCATGTTGATGAACACGTCTTCTCCACAGGGAATTGTGAGGCCACCCATTGGATGGTGAAAACCATATTCTTCTTCGGCTTTGCATAGTAGATCTTGAAACAATGGTTCATTTAGAACCGAGATTGGAACAACAAATCGCTTCTTTTCACTTTCGCCAACATACACAGCTACATAGCCTTTAGGAACATGGAAAAATGATTTTCGGAGGATGGTTTTAACACCAGGTAAACGGATGGCCATACTAGAAATTTAGAAGTTGATGAAGAAAGTCGAGAACTAGAATTCGTATATATAGGGAAGATTTTTCCTTTTCTTGTATGTTGTGTGAGGTTGTGGTAGTTTGCTTCTGTAAGTGTTGTGATGCATATAAATATTGGTGAGATGAGCTATTCTTATTGAAGTGTAGAACATAAGCAATTAAGGCTCACATGGTTCTGTTTTCTAACTTTATATTTGATACGGTTTTCTAATTAAGAGTTAAAAAAATTGTACTATTAGTGCATATACATTATATGTAGAAAGATAGAAATTCAATGTCACGCAAGGAAATGTGGATAAGAGAAATACTAGGGGATATTGGACAAGATTGACAACTTCTGTCTGCTGATAATTGAGAATAGGTTTGACAGCTTTTCGAGATAATATGAAGAAATATTAAGAGAGCGATGAAGAGGTAATATTTTTCTCAAACATGATCCAGAATTGAGGGCCATTCAACTTGCCATAAACTAAAATTTTGCACATTAATTAGTTGTCTCAGGCATGTCTTTCTTCTAAATTCATCGAGTGGTTAGATGCTCTCAACATGATCCACTTTTATAGAATTTTAATGGTATTAGATGGGAGACAAAATATATGATCCTTCACAAGAAGTAGACCCACATGAATCAGTTAATCTAACAAATCTCCAGTCGCTATACTTGTCTATCAAGAACCTGGATTTTCGATCGCACATGTTGTCTTCAATCCTATTTTAATTCACTAATATATTGGTCAGAGGCACGTACAAAGTTTTGATAGTGAGTTGCATACACAAATGATCCTTCATATACATGTAGGCCCTCGTGAATGAAATGTGCAAATGCCTTTTCACCACTCACTCTACTAATCAGATTATGAATTTTGCATATCCTCTTTTCATTGCATCTATATATACTTGCTTTTAACTTCAGAAATCAACCAACTCAATTTCTTCACGAGCCTCAACTTTCAAAAGAAAAATAACTTCTTTCGATTAGCTTCTTGGAGTTTAATTAAAAACTTCATTCTACACAATGGGTTTTCGTTTGCATGGACCCGTTAACGCAACGAAAAAGCTGAAGCGTTCTTCTTCGAATGGAAGATCTGCAGATGTCCCAAAAGGATATCTAGCCGTTTATGTCGGAGGTTGCTATATGAAGAGAGTTGTGTTGGGAGAAACATCGATATTATCGCAAATGCGGAAGCATAATATGAATCAATTCTCCCTCTTTGTGTGAACTCTTTGTGTGAACCTAATTGAAAGCCTAACCCAAGCAATCAAATATAATTAAGTAGCAAATACAACAAGCAACAACACAAGAATTTACGTGGTTCGGTCGGAGTGACCTACATCCACGGGAACGGAAACCGTTCTAACTTCTTCCACTATAATCAATAATGGATACAGCAACAAAGTCTTCTCTAGAGATCATTAGAGGCATAAACCATCAAGGTAACAACAACAACAACAACAACAACCTTGGTAATACAACAAGAGAGAATGAATTAGAGAAACAAAGCTGAAATAACCTTCACTGAGCAGCTGCTACTTCGACCAGTGTATCTGCAGAACGAAGCTGTTTCAGGCAGATCACCACCAGTCAGATTGAGGTAGACTCAGAGACGAACACACTGCAACAAACCTCACCCAAATCGGACCACAAACGACTTCACAATCGCTGTCTGAAGTTGGATGAAAAACAGGACTTCGGCTGACTTCTCTCTCTCGATTCACTCGCTCTATTCTCTGTCTCGTGTCTCTAAAATTGGCAGACACACACAATACATGTATAGGGTTTTGGATTTCATGGGCTAATAAGGTTTTGGGCTTAAGCCCTCCAAATAGGAGGTAAAACCCAACAAGTTGTAATCCCAATATCATACTTGAACCATTCTGAGTTCCAAAACTTGTTAAGATACTCTGAGGAAGAATTTGGATTCGATCATCCAATGGGAGGCCTGACGATTCCCTGCCAAGAAGATATTTTTAACGACCTAGTTTCTCGCTTGAATTGATCAAGTTGAAGTTGATATTAGATTGAAAAAAATCGTGCTCATGTATTTATGTGAAGGCTTTTAGAAGTTTTGTTTTAGATTATTGAGAGAGTAAACAGTTTTTGTTGTACAAAAGAGCTTCCCATAATGAATTATATAGAATTCAGATTCAATATCACTTGTTTTTTTGACAATGACACCGTTATAAAGTTACAAGTGTGGATGATTATATCAATACAAGACAAACAATCTAAATAATTTTTTGTTTCTTTCCTTGCCCTCAAAACAAGGCATTCATGGTTCAATGTCAAGAAAACCAATCACAAGCACTCTGACTAGAATTCTTGTAAAAATGTATCTAAGAAAGCACAAAAAATAACTACACAAAACCTAAAGATAATATAATTCAAAGAAAGTTTGATGTTTGTGTAGGAGGGAAGGATCCTTCAAATTGAAAACATAATGATTACGGTTAAGACCAGCCTCTCTTTTGCCTTCAAAGGAGGATTAAAAACCTTGGGCATGTAACTATCCACAAAAAGTCAATGGATTGAATTTGTGGTACTTGATGTTTAAGTGGGCTAAATATTTCTAGAACCATGGTCTAAGTTTTCCCATCAATAGGGCTTTCACTATAGATATGATTTTTAAGAAAAACTCCTAAGTTTTTAAATATCTAGAAACTCTCTGTTATCGATTTTTTGCCGTATTCCTTTGGTTCTCAATTGTCATCGTGAAGTGAAATAGTTTTGCTTATAATGTATCCTTAAACTTTCGAGAGAGTGATAAATGATTATGCAAGTTTCATTAGAAGTTCAATGTCTGTATTATTGTATAAATTATGTCCATTTCATTCCCAGAAAGGTAAAAAAAAAAAAAGGAATACAAAAACAAAGAAAATTGGTTCTTCTACTCTACTCTACTAGCTCTACTCTAATCTTCTCTACTCCCTCACATTAAAATAAGTTCAAGCGAGACGTAATGTTCATGAACATGTCTTCTTTGCATGGAATAGTGAGGCCGCCCATTGGATGTTTAAACAAACATTCTTCTTCGGCTTCACATAGTAGATCTTGAAACGATGGTTCATTTAAACTTAGATTGGAACAACGAAATTCGTTGTACTAATATATAGTACTTATAATTATGATTATTAAAGTTATTTTTTTTATGCATTGATTATTAAAGTTATTAATTAATCCTCATCCCTCAAATATAAATTAGATTAATAAAGACATTTAAATATGATTGTATTTATTGTATCAGGTAAATTTTATAATTTTATTTATAATAATTAAATTTATTTGAATGAATAAAAAATTCACTGATTTAGTAAAAATTAATGACCATTTGTGATTAAATTTTTATAAATCACGATTTAATTTTATAAAAGAATCCGCGATGCGAGTTAAATTTTCTACGATCACCACATTATTATTGTCTTGATTATACCATTGTTTATAGAAAAAAATATATCGGGATTAAATATCATTAGCTAAATTCGATATGGATAATAAAATCCACCTATTCATCCAAATTAAATCATGTATGCATTGCTAAATATTTATAACTACTTTCGGTCCCACCCGACGTTCGATCCCGGATCCGCCCCTGCAACGAGTAAGTTTTTTTCACTTCTGCTGACGTATACAGCTAGATGAATTTCGAATGATTGTTTTGACGCCAGGTAAACGGATCGCCATTGTGCTGTTCTTTTACGAGTAATTTAGTAGTCGATGAAGAAAATCAGGAACTAGAATTCGATGAGGGTCATACGTATCACATGTTTTTGTTTCCTATCTGTATATTTGATGAGATTTTTCCATTTAAAAAGTTAAAAAACTGTTCTATTAATGTCAGTATACATTATTGATAGAAATTGTTTATATTACGCAAAGACTTTCAATATATTATACTTTCCGTATGTTTCAAATTAGATGCAAATTTTTAAGATTTCGTACGGATTAAAAAGAATAAAGATGAAAATAGTAATTTGAGCAACATAATCTTAATAAGCATCAACAAATGATTGATGTATATATAATGCAAAAATGTGTTGAAAAAGTTTGTGGTCAACCTAACTTTGACGGAATTTTATGTGAGATTCACTAATTATTTTATCTAAAATATTGCTCTAATGCATTATTCGAATATTGTAGATGAATGTGGTATAATGATCATATATAGAATTTGAATATAAGATGAATTAAAATTATATGTTAAATTAAGTTGTTGAATCTATATATAAATTCAAAATATACATAATTTATGATACTGAATAAAATGAAAAAAAACATATTTTCATTACCTTAAAACTTATTAAATTTGTATAAATTCTAGGACAAGAAAACATATTTATATTTACATCTACTTGTGATTAAAGGAGTATATGTTACGCAAAGATATGTGGAAAATAGAAAAAAAAAATTGATTATGTTACGCAAAGAAATGTGAGAAATAAAAAAATAAAATTGATGCAAGGAAAATAGAAATACTAGGAGATATTGGGCAAGATTGACAACTTCTGCCTGCTGATAATTGAGGAGAATAGCTTTCCTAGCTTTTAAGCGGTTAATATTTGATATATAATTTTAAATTAATATCATATATACATGTATTCATCATTTAATAAGACGCACGATTAGAACGAAATCGATATCGTAACATTACATACATTATTATAATATTACATTAAAAATTATATAAATATAAAAATTAAATTATAATTTATCAAATTTAAAAGTAAAATTGATTAAATAATTAAAATATGAAAGAAAAAAATATAACTAGTGGTTTAGAGACTTCCACCATTTGATGGAAGCATAGACCTTAATATTATACTAATTATATGTATATATATAAAGAAACAGATAGAGATTAGGAAAAAAAAAGAAGAAAAAAAGAAATTGACAGATAGAGAGAAAGAAAAAGAGAAAGATTAATTAGAAGAAGGTAAAGAGATCAGTTGAACGTGAGGGAGAGAAGAACGAAGAGATCTAAGAAAATATTGGGCAACCCCACCCAATCACAATCCGATCTTTACGGAAAGTTTATAAATTAGAGTACTTTTTTGGTAAGTCTGCCTTTTTAGTAGTTATAATATTTTCATATTTATCATATCTCGAGATATTAGTAAGTATATATATAAATATTCACAGTTAAATATAAATAGATGTGTGTGTTTGTATGTAAAATAGTATGATATTCATTCGAAAAAAATTAAATAAATAATAAGTACTCAATTAATATTAAATATAATTAGAGATTAAAAATAAAATAAAAATTTAGATTGTGTTTGGTCTTTGTGGTCTATCACCGTTAGAATCCTATTATAGTTGTCATGAAATCAGCTTATATTTAGTAAATATTTTTAATATTTTGTTAGAATTAAACTTAATTAATTTTGAAATTATTAGAATTGATGGATATATATATGGGATATGATTTTTTTATACAGATCATATAGCTTAATGGGTTATTAATTGATTTTTCATAGTTATATATGCTTCAATTGGACTGGTATAATTTTAAAAGTGTGTTCCAAAAAGATTATAATGTATTTTGAAAAGTTCTGAAAAGGTTATATAATGACTTTTTTATTGATATATTGGTTTGCATGCATTGAAATCGACATTAGTATGCATTTCATTCATTCTCGGCATTTCATATAGAATTATCGATGGATATTAATTATTGGAACTTCTATTATAATATTAATATTATAGACGACAGAGATCGAACGGGTGACCAGGTGTGAGTCATCTCAGTGCTAAATTTTGATTTTGGGAGGTAAGTACCGTATATAGGATACTATATAATATAACGGTTTTCTAATAAAACCGTTGTCTTAAATATTTTCTTAATGATAATACCATATTATATGATCTGATTTTGGAAACTTGGTTTTAATTGTTATTTGAGGAAATGCGTCATTTCTCTATGTTATTGTCGAAATATATTTGGAAATCTGATTTGATTCACCATGATTTGTGATATTTTATATATATAACATCGACATATGTTGGAAACTTGATTTGAGTTCACATTGATTTTTGAACCGTGATTTGAAGTAAAAATGATTACTTTGAGAAATTCGAGACTTGATTGGATTGGCATATGTGTAAGATACGGCCGTATACCGTGTATAGGACTATCTAGTTTTGTGTCCTGTCACTTGCTATCATTGAGGATAGAGTGACCGATTCGTAACGATGAAGGGCCCACGGTGAGGCCAAAGGTTGCGCACCTAAGCCAAAAGACGTGGTGGCGTGTCGTTACTCGTACCTAGACATGTTCTAGGGAGCACGTGCCATGAAGATTAACCCATGATAAGCGATTGTGATTTTATTGGGATTTGAAATCGAATTTATATTGTGATTTAATTAACTTATCATGAGATCGTATTTTGATGAACTACACTTTGTGAAATTGATATTTTGGGAGTATTCAATATTCTTTCGGTTATATGATAAATCGATTTGTGATTTCACATTTGGTTTCAAAACGGTTTTTATAACTGTTTTGGAGATTACAATTTATTAGAATATGGTTATATTGCTTAGTATATTATATTCGGTAGTTACTGAGTGGCCCCCACTCACCCAAAAATATATATCTCTTTTTCAGAGATTGCAGGACTAGGCTCGGTGTCTTAGTCTCGTTGATTTGAGGACTTATCTCAGAAGCTCTCGATCTTTCTTTTGGTATATCTTCCATGTGCATTAGTCGTCTAGACTTGAAAATTATCCATGTAAATTTTGTATCTAATATAACTCCGTGTTGGTAGAACTTAGTAGTATGACTTGCGATTTTTGGCTTGTGGGATGGCTATGGGCTTAATGTTGTAGTGCCGATTTTTGTTTAAGTCGGAAGTCAATTTGTAATAATTGAACTTTGCTGTTGGTTATATTTGAACGTGGTTTGTATTTTTGAGGCTGGTCGTAGTTTCGAGATTGAGTTGATTACGACGCCGGTTATCACGAGATTTGGATCGTGACAAATATGAAGAAATTAATATGGCTAAAAGAGATATATTATGTTTCAAACATGTTCCACACTCGAGGGCCATTCAAAATTTTCATCTACCAGATATCTACAGCCTATATATTAATTAGTATACTCATAATAATCTCAGAATTTTCACATTTGATTGTCTAAGGTATGTCTTTATTCAGCCTAACTTCATCAAGTGGTTAGCAGCTATACCTTGCAACATGATTAATTTTTCAAGGAATTTAATGGTATTAGATGGAAGGCAACATATATGATCGTTCACAATAAGTGGACCCACATGCATGTCAATTAATCTAACAAATCATCACCACTAGCTATAAGTGGTCACAATCACTTAGAAAGTTTTGATAGTTAGTTGAAAGACAAACACATACGATCCTTCATATACATGTAGGCCCTCGTGAATGAAATATGCAAATACCTTTTCACCACTCACTCTACTAATTATTTTATGGATTTTCCATATATTCTCTGTTCATTTCACCTATATATACATGCAGTCTTTAGCTTCACAAATTAACCAAATCAATTTCTTCACAAGCTTCAACTTCCAAACTAAAAAGAAAAATAAAAACTTCTTTCCATTTGCTTGTTGAAATTTAGTTAAGAAATTTATTCTACACAATGGGTTTTCGTTTGCCTGGACTCTCTAATATTGCAACGCAAAAGCTTAGACGTTCTTCATCAAAGGGAAGGTCCACAGATGTCCCAAAAGGATATCTAGCTGTTTATGTGGGAGAAAGCCAAATGAAGAGAGTTGAGATTCCAATATCATACTTGAACCATCCTAAGTTCCAGAACCTGTTAAGCCACTCTGAGGAAGAATTTGGATTCGATCATCCAATGGGAGGTCTTACGATTCCTTGCAGAGAAGATGTTTTCACTGATCTACTTTCTCGTTTAAATGGATCATCAAGTTGAAGATGATACATTAGACGAATTTTTTTATTGATGTAGAGAGTAGAAGGCTTTTGAAAATTTAATTTGTACAATTGTTAAAGAGTAACATTTTTGGTTGTACAAAAGAGCATCAACTCGAATTAACGAATTACTCCCTCCGTCCCAAATTAAATGTTAATATAGGAGATTTCACACAAACTAATAAAATATATTTTTTAGTTCATTTTCCAAAATAATTGTGATTGTGTAGACTAAAAAATCCTCATGAAGAATATGTGGGTAAAGATGGTGAAGTTAGTGAAGGAGAATACATGAGAGTGAAGATAGTGAAAATGGTGAGGGTATAATGAAAAAAACATAATTAATATTTTTTAAATTTATCAACATTTAATTTGAAACAAAAAATTATATTTATATTAGTATCTAATTTGGGATGGAGAGAGCATTAAATACCGAGAAATACACATTCAGTATCACTTGTTGATCCTAATTAAACAATTTGCGTAAGAAATTATTCGTACTTCTGATCTGTACTACTGTACATTGAAAACCTTTTTTGTAATGTTAGTATTAAGCCAATCAATACGTTTATTTGTGTCACAAGTTACTTAAATGCATGTCCAATTGATATTGAGCAATGAAATTTATAATCCGAAATAAGTTTTTATCGATTAGTATACAAAATTGATGTGTAAATGTTTTAAACAAGTCATGCCCCTAGATAGATTCAAGAGGAAAAAAAAGGGTCATGTCCCTATCCCGTTGGAGGAGTATTTCGAAGGTGGCATTTCAGTTAAGAAAGTCAATATCTCAATCCAAAATTTAGAAATAGGCGCTCCTAAATTCAGATGGGAGAGGGTTCTAAGTACTACTGCTTGGAGCACCGGGTGGGAGCTTACGGAACTTAGTTCCGGCGCACCGTTCTCACGTTTGGTCCTTTATAAAATTAAATTTATAATAATTTAGTCCTCAGTAAAAAATATTGGTGGCACTATGCAATCCCTAAAATTATATTATTATTTTTATTTCAACCTCTAGATTTTACTAATGTTACTTTCGGTCTACTAGAATCAATTTTGATTAATTTAGATTCCTCTTGTTCTGTGTTCCTCATCTACTCTTCTGTTTCTAGCTAGGCCGCAATTATCAGCAAGTCACATTTGTAGCTAAAAGGATCCCAACTATCGATCCGAATTGTATGCAGCTGAAGAGATCCGAGGCCGTATGGTCGATAATGTAAAGTCCCAAGCACTTGCTTATTGGGGTTTGGGCTTCCAGTTAATATAGTCCGTCGAGTTGGACGTTTTAGGCCGAATTCTTGAGCCGTAAAATAAGTCAACTAATTCGAAAATAATAATTGAAATCATGATTTCAATAATTTATTGAACTCATCAACAAAAAAAATCAAAATATAAACATTTTGATAAATTTTGAACTGAAGAATTCAATGAATTCATCAATCATGAGTGGAAAATGAGGACTCGAACCGATTCTGTTTCTGGTCTATCAAGATAACAATATTAAAAAATACTGTACAAATCTGTTGGTACTATTTTTAGCCTAATCTAGGTTGAAGCATCTTTTTGATTGCCACACGTCTACTATAAATAAGAAAACCCTTTGAACACTTGTTCAATCTTCCTATCATTTTGCTTTTAACAATGGCGGCCACTGCAACATCAGCTTCCACCTTCACTCCATCTCTATCCACGCCGTCTTCCTCAACCTCTTCCAACCCAAAATCTTCGTTTTTAGGTTTCAAATTTGGACTTTTCAATGAAATCAAGCCTCTGAAAGCTAGCTCTTGTGGTGGGTCTTCAATGGCTGCTCGTATGATGGTATCTTCCATGCCAGCTACGGTTAAAGCTCCAATGTCACTCGATTTCGAAACCTCTGTTTTCAGGAAGGAGAATATCTCTCTAGCTGGTCACGAAGAGGTATAGCTAATAGCTCAGTTTATCATTGTGGATAGGATAATGGATTGTACAGAAATGAATTTTATGTGTACAGATTAAGTAAATTTAGTATCTTTATTTAATTGAAAGTTCAAATTTGTGGAACTGAGTGAACCCCATTTTGAGTTTTTGTGGTCTGCGAACTAAAGAAGTTAATTTTTTTATACTTTATTTGAATAGAAATGTGGAAGCTTTATCTTTCTTATCAATGTTACTTGTCTCTTTTATAATGGTTGTTGTTCGTAATTCTGTTTGTATCTCTATTTCTAGTACATTGTGAGAGGAGGAAGGGATCTTTTCCCGTTGTTGCCAGAAGCATTCAAGGGAATCAAACAGATTGGTGTTATCGGCTGGGGCTCCCAGGTTGGTTCCATCTATTGTGCTATTCGATCGACATATTATGTCTCTAGTTGATTTACCCTGTTTCGTGTTTCCTTTAACTTGCCTTTATTTTGTAGGGACCTGCACAAGCTCAGAACTTGAGAGATTCTCTTGCTGAAGTAAACTCTGATATTGTGGTCAAGGTTAGTTTATTCATTCTCTATACTTTTTTTATTGACATATATGCCTTTACCTATCCAGTCTGCTTTTTTAATGAAGTGATCAATTGCTTGTCTGAATGGTGTTTGTTTCTTTTATATTCCAGATTGGACTGAGGAAGGGCTCCCGGTCTTTCGCCGAAGCCCGTGGTGCTGGTTTCACTGAGGAGAACGGTACATTAGGTGATATTTGGGAAACTGTTTCAGGCAGTGATCTTGTATTGCTCTTGATTTCTGATGCTGCCCAGGTCAGTCTGTTTTTCACTCTAAACTATTTTCCAGAATTGTGACTGAATCAATAGTGCTCAGTGGACGCTCTTTTTTTATTTTTGCAGGCAGACAATTACGAGAAAGTTTTCTCTCACATGAAGCCTGGTAGTATCCTTGGGCTTTCCCATGGATTTCTCCTTGGCCATTTGCAGTCAATGGGTCTTGATTTCCCGATGGACATTAGTGTGATTGCCGTCTGCCCCAAGGGAATGGGCCCATCTGTTCGGAGATTATATGTTCAAGGGAAAGAAGTTAATGGTGCTGGCATCAACTCCAGTTTTGCTGTCCACCAGGTTTAACTCTCTCTCTTTCTCTCATTTGGACTTGTTTTAAACTTTTAATACACAAATAAGTAAATGGAGGATAATGAATTCTTGTCGTCGTCAGGATGTCGATGGTAGAGCCACCGAAGTCGCGTTAGGATGGTCAGTTGCTCTCGGCTCGCCTTTCACGTTCGCGACGACAATGGAACAAGAATACAAGAGCGACATCTTTGGGGAGAGAGGTATTCTACTTGGAGCAGTTCATGGAATTGTGGAGTCCTTGTTTAGGAGGTACAGACTAAATGGAATGAGCGAGGAAGATGCTTACAAAAACACAGTTGAGTGCATTACAGGAATCATATCCAGGACTATCTCGACAAAGGTCAGGAAAAAGTCTCCTTTTAGTTTATTTTCCTTTGTTTTTGTAAGTACAGATAGTTTAAAAGTAAATTTTTTATAGGGTATGTTGGCTGTATACGACTCATTGACTGAAGACGGGAAGAAGGAATTTGAGATTGCATACAGTGCCTCTTTTTATCCTTGCATGGAGATTTTATATGAGTGTTATGAAGATGTTGCCTCCGGCAGTGAGATTCGGAGTGTCGTCTTGGCTGGTCGTCGCTTTTATGTATGTGTTTTTACCTTATATGAATCTATATTTAGGTTTATGCAATTTCTTATATTCATTTGCCTTCAACTTTTGCTCGCAGGAGAAAGAAGGATTACCAGCATTCCCTATGGGCAACATCGATCAAACACAAATGTGGAAAGTTGGTGAGAAAGTCCGAGCAGCTCGTCCAGCAGGCGACCTTGGACCATTATACCCTTTCACTGCTGGTGTTTATGTCGCATTGATGATGGCACAGGTATATATAAACTAAAAAATTAATTTTGAATACTATTTCGTAGTTTTTTCATAGTAATTGTGAAATTATATATTTTTTTTTTGTCCTTCTAGATTGAGATATTGAGGAAGAAAGGCCATTCATACTCTGAAATTATAAACGAAAGTGTCATAGAATCCGTTGATTCTCTGAATCCTTTCATGCATGCTCGTGGAGTCTCCTTCATGGTGGACAACTGCTCTACGACGGCAAGATTGGGATCGAGGAAGTGGGCCCCACGATTCGACTACATCCTGACTCAGCAAGCTATGGTAGCAGTTGACCAAGGTACTCCACTTAACCGTGATCTGATCAGCAACTTCCTCTCGGATTCCGTGCACGGAGCCATTGAGGTTTGTGCGCAGCTAAGACCTACCGTCGACATCTCCGTTCCAGCAGATGCCGATTTTGTCCGACCAGAGTTGCGCCAGTCCAGCAATTAGAGTGGGTAGAAGTTGGGATAATGAAATATGAGATTTTTATCGATATCTAAGGCTTTGTAATGTATAGTATGGTATGTTTTCTCTTCGTAGTGAACAAAATAACAAAATGAGATAATTGGATGTTGAATGTTGATCTAATACTCTGTATTGGCTTTGGGAATATATCATTGGCTTGCTAAATATTTTTACGTTCTAGCTTCGTCTTGCTCTGTTGGTCATTTGATAATTGTAAATTTCTACGCAAGTATCTTGAAAATGTTTTTTGTGTAGTAATTGAACCAAATTTAAGATCATCAACATTTGATTTGATTCAGAGTTCCTATGAACTCATCAATTTTGATATAATGGTTTTAACAAAATATATTTTTCTCTCCTACCTGGTGAAGTAACAAAATTCCTAAACTTGGTTTCAATCTATCTTACAATATGTTAAAAGCTACTACAATTTACAACTTTCAACTTGATCTGTTCAAGCGACAAATCAGATCGTGACGGACGGATATGGACAAAAAATATAAAATCCATCAAACAAACGGACATATCCGGTCCATTATCGAGAGAAGTCCGCACGGAGCGGACCGGACCGGACGTGTCCAGTCACGGCTGATTGCATAATCGAGGCTCTTGGGGATATCACTATTCCGGATTTCTCTGTTCTTGGACAGCTTGTTTATTCTTTTCCAGGAGAAGCTGATAGTGTAGATGCGCCTCTAATGACTGCACAGGTACTTACTATATATATCCTTTGATTCCCAGGGACGGATTTCATACGTTTCTGCCTTATTCTTGCTCGACTTTTCATGAGATTAGAAGTTTGATAAATTCGAATAATGTATCCAATCAAAAAGTTTCGTTTGAGTGACCATATTTTAAAGTTCTTCTTGACCATCCAAAAATTAGATCCTAGATCCATACCTTCTGATTCCGGTGGAAATTGATAAACACAAATCCTCTGTTTTGTTGAACAGCTTGTATCTTGTTTCTGATCATAATCTATCATCTGGCACGATTTAACTATGTAAGGGTATAATGTTTTAACATTTTGAAACAATTAGGGTATAAGGGGGTAAATCCTCGTCATCTCGAAACAGTGAGGGTAAAATCTCAGTTTTCCCCAATTGCCAATGAAATTTGCAACATATGCTTCTCATTCCTAATTTTATCTAGGTTACAAGATTCGAAGGTGGAGACTTTGTTTTAGGCTTGTCGATCAACCATTCCATGGTGGATGGCATAGCTGGAAAAGAGTTTGTGAATTCTTGGGCTGAAACAGCAGCCAAAGGATGTCTACCACTGACCACTAAACCTTTTCTCGATAGAAGTTTAATCAAACCGCGACAACCACCATGTTGGATCAACTACAAAGTAGATAGTATTAATATCATTGACATTTCAAATCTAGAACGACTCTACAAAGAAGAAAAAAACGCTGACCGAAGCATTTACCTTCGATGCTGCAAAGCTCGCAAAATTAAAGAACCTAGCCATGAAGGATTGTGCAGGATCGGAGGTAGTCACAAACTTTACAGTACTTGCAGCTTTACTTTGGAGGTTAAAAAGCATGGCAATGAAGATGAACCCTGATCAAGTAACTAGGATTCTTTTCCCAGTTGATTTCAGAGCCAGGTTAGAATTGCCCAAAGGGTACTTTGGGAATGCGATCGCATATGCAGAATGTCGTTGCTCTGCTGCTGAATTGACTGAAAAGCCATTTTCGTCCGCAGTGAAGATGGTGCGAGATGCTGTTAAAGGTGTTGATCACGAGTATATCCAGTCATTTATAGATTCATTTGAGAGAAAGGAACGGCCACGTCTTTCTTTAATGGCCACTACGATCATAACTTCCTGACAAGGATTCCTTTCAGGACGTCTGCAGATTTTGGATGGGGGCAGGCCACCCAGTTTGGACCATGCATGTTGTCCCCAGAAAACGCATTGCTTACTCCTTATGGCGGCCAAGAAGAAAACAACAAAGGCATTGTTGCTGTTTTGAGTTTGCCCGTTTCTGCCATGAACATCATGCAAGACCTTATTATGCAATATTAATTTTATGTAAAAGGTTGGGTTTGCAAAATAAATTATATATTACTTTACAAAATAGTAAAAATGGAACAAAGCATTTTTAGGCACTTTATTACTTTTATCTTTTATTATTATTTCTGTCCTAATTAAATGTCATTTTTTTTTATGTAAATTAATTAGGGACGGATGTAGTAGTTGGGTAGAAAATGTAACCAAATTTAAGATCTCCAATATTTGATTTGATTGTGTCTAATTAATAACTCATCATTTTAAAAATAATAACACTTTTGGTATGTCAAAATTTTCAAAACCAACAAACTACAACCTCGCGATTTTCAGCTAATGCTTTTATACAATTCCATTAGTCTTTCTAACAAAATCATATATTTCGTCAAATACTGTCAACGTGGCACAGTTCTCTGTTAAGTAGCTCAGTCAAATCCATATAAGCAAAATATTATATGTTGACTTATAAAAAAAGACACAAGCATCCAAAACATAAAAAATTTCAAAATCCGACAACCACCAACGGAGGCGGCGCCAAACATTATACATATCCGGAATTGTTTCGACAAAATAAACTTTATGATGATATCAAATTTTTCAAAATTAAAAACCGTCTAAACAAATCTAAACTTGAATGTTCGGTCACCACACTTATGAATTAACACCACCATAACAAATCTCCAAAACAAATCTTTAACGTATTAATTAATTCACTATAAAAAGACGTATGAACTAACGTGAAAATTTCTCTTATAAAAGATTTGAGTGTCGTCAGATGTACATTAAGCCTGTATTTAATTAATCCCGATATATTTATTATTGGAGCGCGCTACAGTCTTAGTGTTTGAAACGGAACGGTAAACGGAAATAGAGTAATCGAAAACATGGTTTCCGATTATGGATTAAAGCGCTTAATCATGCGTAATTAACCAAAATCGGTAACGTTGTTACCGATTATGCTATAATTAAGTATAATTAAACAAAATCGGCAACGTTGTTACCGATTATGCCTTGGCTTGTATGATAATTAACCAATGATTAAGCAAAAACGTTAACGATGTTACCGATTTTGCTCTAAGCAAAAACGCTAAGCAAAAACGTTAACGATGTTACCGATTTTGCTCTAAGCAAAAACGGTAACACCGTTTCCGATTTTGATGTCCAAAAAAAAAACTTACGCTATGATTACGCCTTGGCTTGCATGATAATTGGTTCGCCTTGGCTTGCATGATAATTAACCGATGATTAAGCAAAAACGTTAACAATGTTACCGATTTTGCTCTAAGCAAAAACGGTAACACCGTTTCCGATTTTGATGTGCAAAAAAAGAAAAATTACGCTATGATTACGCTATCATGATAATTAGCCAATTATTCCACGCCAACCTCGACAATACTGTTGTGGATTATGCCACATATTTTTTTATTACGCATGTAATTGATTATTACGTAGATTTAATTAGATTTAATTCTTCACGGTTCGCTACAAACTTTTGAATGTTTGTTATATCTGTCGAAACTTTTGAATGTTTGTTGTATCTGTCGAAAGAAATAGAATGTTCGTTGTAATCCATTGAATATTAGTTACTCTCATTTGTTATATAAATACTTCCGCTGAAACGAGAAGCTACATCAATTTCTTTCTATCTTTTTCTTTTAAAAAAATTTCATTCCCTCCTATCTCTATCTCTGTTGAACGAATTTGTCTTTCAATCATTTGAATCTTCCCTTCATTCAATAATTCGTTTGCGAGATGTCTTTTCTTTATTTGAATTTGTATTGGAAGAATTCTTTGCAGTTGGTCGATAATAAATTCATGTGTTACGGTATCGCCGACTCACAATGTTTAATTGACCGTATGATGGGTTACGAAGAATTTTTAGAATTAATGTATAGTAGTATTGGTATTCGTCTGGAAGACTCGGTGCAGTTGTACCTCCAATTTGTATACACGGACGGCAACGGTGAAAGGCAAGCTCCTATAGTAATCCATGATAACGATTCACTATCGTGGATATATCGAATTGCGACAATTAGTCGTGAAGTCTTCATATCCGTCGCTCCAAATCAAACTTCTGCAGAAACATTGGGATACCATAACGACGTACAATCAAGTAGGTCTCGGGTAAACATTTGTGACGAAGAGGACGACGACTGGAGTAGAGAGTGACGATGAAGAATTGTCCGGACTCCCTATGATTGAGTCGGAAGAAGACTGCGAGGAATACGACACTTCGGACGACGAGGAAACATCTGAAGACGAGGATTACATCTAGCCAGCCGTAACACACGAACGACCTACTTATCACGTGTATAGCAATATGGAAGGACCTGACATCGTATCAAATCGCCGCATGACACCTCCACCAGCTAAGTACTCGGGTGATCCTAATTCGATAACGATCGGAACAAATTTTAGCAAGGGCAAGAAAGAGATTAGTGATGCGATAGTAAGGTGGTCTGCCCAAAGGGGAAGAGGCTATTACGTTAAAGAGAGTAACAAGAAAACCTGGGTTGCAGAGTGCCTTACGCGCAAGCATGACTATTCCGTAGAGCGACGTCACGGTATTGATTGCAATTGGAGGATCCGAGTTTCGTTGAACAACGAAACTAATTTTTGGAAAGTGATTTTTAAGACGAAAAGGAGCAATGGACTACGCCAACAGGAAAGGCCGCAGACCACCTTCGTGCAGTCGGTGCGGTAGTTTCGATCATAAAATCACTGGCTGTAAGATTAGTCGACCCCCATCAGACAGAGTCCCGACAAACATGATCTACGACCTATATGGATTGCATGGAAATCCATCTTCCGATGATGATCATCAAGATGACGATTGATAAGATTGCCGTTCATACGAAACCTATAAATAAATGTTATTTGTCTTCATGTTAATTATGTTTATGTTTATGTTCTTAATCAAGTTCCTTTCAATATAAATTGCCTTTCATTTTCAAATAAACATAATCATATACGTACATCCAAAATCACAATTTGAATCGAGACAAGTCACAAAAAACGAAGCAAATTAAAAACATGAAAATAGCCAATAATAGCATGAAGCAACTGATTAATCCCTTATACATTCTTTCCATCGAAAACATATGAATTAGACTCCACGTACAATAAAGTAATAACTTATAATAATAATAATATGCCAAGATCTAATAATCCACGTTATCCATAACATAATCAATTTCAAATATAATGGATAATCTAATATGAAATAACAATATAGGAATACATATTAAATTATATATTATATTTTGGTAGTATTTATGGATAATCTAATATGAAATATAAATAACATGTATATAATACCGATAAAAATCGACATTTGGATTATCGTCACTCTCGGGCTCGGTTTTAAAAAATAACATAACTAATACATTTGAACGGTTTTAAAAACTAACTAATGGTGGCCATGTCCCCCTCTGGCATGTCTAGGATCGGAACAACTTCCGCGTAATCTAGGGGGGTTCCCTCTATTATCACGCACTGGATAACGCTGTCCAGGAATTACCACATTTGGATTATCGTCACTCTCGGGCTCGTACGTTGATTCGGCATGTGTAGACGATCTTGTATATAATCCATAACCTAATTCGGTTGGTGAAACTGTATGAGCTCCGAAACCAACACGGTTAGTAGCGTCGAGTACCGGTGTTTGAAACTGTGGAAAAAGGTTTGCAGCCGGATACTCAGAACTCATGGAATGACGATGCCCGCTTTGAAGAAAATCCCGCTCAATTGGACGGGAAAGACACTGTGGGTCATCTAGCAGCGCAGACACATCTTGAGATGCCGGATAATAACCATATGCCAAAAATTGCGGAGGATTGACTGAAGGGTGTGAACCTGTTGCAAAGAAATCGTATGACAATCCTTCAACGAACCCCTGGGATGTACTTGCTGCGGATTGGTCATGTGGCATCTGCGGAAACCACCTCCGGTGGCGGAGGAGGTGGTGTTCCGGCACAAGGAGGATGGTCGGCTGCGCCTCGATGGGCCCGGCGGTGGCCCGCCCGCTCCCTAGCGTGGGGCAAGTCCTGTGACTGGGACGGATCTACTTGTGTGTATCCCTGATCTAATCCGATTGTCGGATCAGATACCTGTGTTCCCGTAGCCAGAAACGTATCTGTTATTTGTTCTGCCGTCCAATTAGAGTACACATCATTCCGCTGGCCCCTTCTAAATATACTCCTAAGCGTACCTACCTGCAAATAATTTTTAAAAACATAAAATAAGATTTATTACGAATTTAATTCAATAAAAAGATCAGTATAGTATTGATATAATTAAAATATACGTACCACGGATCGTGCTACAGAAGTGTGACCACGGTAACCGGTCGTTCGACGCCTATGACCGGGATCTTCAACGAAGTGGACTGTCCTCCTATTATACCACTCAAAGTAATCATTTTCTACCGTCAGATACCCGACAGCTATCCCGTGGACAACTGTATGTGCCCGCATGTTCCAACGGTCAATGTATGTGGCATGCCTCTCAGCCCAATTCCTACTCTTCCATGACCTCCTCAACGCTTGCAGACGACGTTGGGTTTCTCGATCAAGAATAGGGTCTCCGGGAATAGGCTGCAACCAATCCAAACTGCCGCATGACCCTGTCTGGTTGGTGTGGCTCCACGATATGGTAGTAATGGAGAAGAGTCACAGACCCCCAAATATCACTTCCTGCACGACACCTGTCAGGAAGTATGTGGTGGAGATTGTCGTATGGCGTCCAATCGAACTGAAAGGTATGGAAAATTAAAATTGGCAGTTAAGGACATACAATTATTTTTTGAACTACAAGTAATTAAAGTGACGAATAAAGGATCGAATGATGGGAGCTTACATCGTCGAGGCCCAACCACGACAGCTGATCCCTGATTGCCACAAGGCTGTGGCTAGCCACCTGTGTTTTTTTAAGGTACCTACTCCACCTAATAAAGAAATTACATGTCGATACATTATATTATAGCATTGGGAGATAATAACATGATAAGGATAAGGAATTGAAATGACTTATCCGCGTAAGCTAACCTCGTGGCCAATGGAAGACCATCAATTTGGCGCTACATGACCATAACGAAATTTCGGTCTGATCCTAGCAATCCTCTCCCAAGCCCATGTCTGGATGAGGAGGCCACATGAGTCAATATCTTTAGCCTCAAATTGTGCAGCTGCAGACAATTTGCGGTACGTGTGAGCGAGAAGGGCGCTGCCCCAACTAAGACTGGCACATGCGTGTACGTCCTCAATATGAGTTAGTAGGAACATATCTACATGTGTGTTCCTTTTATCATTGAACAAACACGTCGCAAGCAAATAGGCGACGAAGCATCTTGCCCGCTGCAACGCTTGAATTTGAGTGGCCGGGGCATTTTCGTTAAATGTGAGTATGTGGTCATACAGGCTGTTAAGAGCTACTTTCGACTTCTTTTATCTCTGGAATGAAGCCGAACAACCTTTGACAGAATTCTGGAGGATCCTCGGGTGTCTCATCCGAACCTGTGATTGGATCACCATCAACACGTAGGCCTAACAGGACCTCCACGTCCTGTAACGTAATTGTGGCCTCTCCCATGGAGAAGTGGAATGTGTGCGTCTCCGGCGCCCCCGCTCAACCAACGCCGTTATTAAATGATGGTCATAATGCACTCCACCGATCCTGGTGAACAACCCAAACCCAAGTCTGTCGATTTGTCCTCGGACCGGTGTCCGGACAGTATTCCAAACTTCTAACTAAATCCCAGATAAACCTATCCGCCCTTTTGACAGTCAACCCATCGGCGTACAACGATTCGTCGCGAAATATATGAGCAGATCGGTGGTGGGGCTGCATCCACAGAAGACCGTCCAGTTCAGGTCCCTGCAACACCCACGAAGTTCTCTGGGCCACACCTGATGTAGACGCCTCCATAATCTGTACGAGAATAAATATTACTTATTATTTGAATGAAATACAACCAAAAAATAAATAAGAACTATTAACGTAAGGTATTTAAAAAACATGACACGTTCAGTAGTTACATATTTATAATTAAAGGAAACAAAATTCCATATATAATATATAATATATCAACTAATTAAATACTCCTAATAATCAATAATAATAATCAATACTACAGTAATAAAATGATTTTATCAAAATACATCATTTACAAAATTTTGATTAAAAGAAATATAATGGGAAAATATCGAAACAAGAATTCGGTAAAAAAATTTAATTAATACGTGAATTTCAATTCATACATTAAATATAATAACATGTAACAATCTATAAAATTAAAATATGATAAAAATTCATATACAATGTATCAACTAATTACATACTCTTAACAATCAATATTACATTCATAAAATCATTTATGAAAAACATACCATATACAACATTTTGATTAAAATAAATTTAATCGAAACAAAAAAATATAATAACTACGTGAATTTCAATTCATACATTAAATATAATACCATGTAATAATTACTTACAAATCATAAATAAAAATATAGAAAGAAAAAGAAATGATACCTTAATAATATAAAGAATTGTGTAGAAAAATTATACAGAGGCTTGTGATTTCGGAAGAGAAAGGAAAGTGATACAGAGATTATAAGGAAAGAGTAGTGAAGAGAATTGTGAAGGAAGAGAATTGTGAAGGAGACTCTCTTATAAATACAGAAATGAAAGAGACGAAGGGTATTTGTAGGAGATGGAACCGGCAGGTTATCCAAAGAAAATCTATTGCATGTAACGGGGCGTCGACAGGTGGTGATTTTGCATGTAACGGGACGATTCACAAGCCCCACCGCCTTACACAGCCAATGGAAATTGCGGAAGTGATGGGAGAGTTGACTACGAAAACCGAAAACACAGTTTCCGATTATGCAGCAAAAACAGAGCAAGACCACCTCCTTCACAGCCAATTACACGGCTGGTCAACTGACACGGTCAACTGACACACCTCCACGCAGCCAATCAATCAAATACACTGCCACAAACCAAAATCGATAAATTTGTTTTCGGTTTTGAAAAAGCTAAAATCGTAAACATGGTTTACGATTATGTATAAAAATCGGCCAATCACAACAAACCAAACCAAGCAAAATCGGAAACGATGTTGACGATTTTGTGTAGTCCAAAAATCAGCCAATCACAACAAACCAAACCAAGCAAAATCGGAAACGGTGGTGACGATTTTGTGTGGAACCAAAATCCGGAACCATGTTTCCGATTATGCAGTGTAATCATTGTGTAATGATGTGTTTAGTAATGTAATTCGTTTCCATTGTTACCGATTATGAGTTGATTAAGTGTGTAATCCCGATACTAAGTAAAGTCGGAAACAATGTTCCCGATATTCCTATTACTCTCCACTACCCAATAACGACCACAATACCTGTTCACATTTATATTCAAACCATATTTATATATTTAACTGTTTATTATTGAGTTATGCCGTATGGGGACCGAAACTATCTCTAGTCAACTACGTACTATTTTTAATTTTTTTTATAGAATTATTAATAGCAACTAGCCACGTGCAATTTTAAATCTGGTACCTTGGATTTTTTTTTTTTTAGAATTAAGATATTTTATATTTTCTGGATCCCTTTCCTTCTTTAAATATCAAAAGGTATTGCTTTTTTTTTTTCCTTATAAAGGAGGAGGAGATTATTATTAGAAATTTATGTATTGCTAACTAATCAAAAAAGAAAAAGCATTGGTAGCTATGGCACACGAAGTGGAAAGTTACTCATGAATTCCAAGTCGCTCCCCCACTAGGCTCCCTACCAACTACAATAGTCCAACCACTCACTTTCTTCGACCTTCGTTTGCTATTTCTCACTCATAGGCAAACCATGAGACCACTCTTCTTCTACGCTTACCCCCATAATCTTGACCACTTCACTCAAATAACCGTCCCTTCACTTATATCTTCTCTCTCGCAAACTCTAAAACTATTTTATCCTTTTGCTTCGAAACTCATCCTCTCTCCGCCACCACAAAAGCCGTACGTTCTCTTCACCGAAGGGGATTCTGTTTCTTTCACCGTTGCTTATTGTTCAGATTATGATTTTGATTACCTCGTAAGCGATGAGACAAAACCTGTTAGTGTTTTGCGCCAGTTTGCTCCGAGGCTGCCCCCACCGCAAGTGTCTCCTGACGGATCGAGTGTGGAATCTCTTCAGGCAATCCAAGTAACGCTGTTTCCAAATAAGGGTATCTGCATTGGCGTTGGTTCCAGGCATGTTGTAGCAGATGGGATGTCCTTTAACAACTTCTTTCAGTCCTGGACCTCGATCTGCCGATCCAATGGTGTGGTTGACAGTCATTTGATACCTTCTTTTAACAGAGAAGCAATTGAAGATCCTTATGATCTCGAGCATCTTATGTTGCAGAAGTGGCAAGATTATTACTCAAGCTTCGAAGAATGTGATATGGATAACCTTTTCACAGATAGAGTCAGATCAACTTTTTTGATCAGCCGAAGCCAAATTGAGAAACTAAAAAAATATTTCTCATGCTTCTTAAATAATTTATCTTCATTTGTTGTAACATGTTCATTCATATGGGTATGCTTGTTAAAATCGCTAGAAGAAAGCAGTGATGATGATGCCAATGACAAGGCATGCTGTCTTTCCGTTCCAACAAATTGTCGCAATAGACTTGGTTTGCCTGCAACATATTTTGGAAATTGCATAGTATCAACCTATGTGGTGGCTAATAGAAGTGAGCTAGTGGGGCATAATGGGTTTATTGTTGCAGCAAGAGCTATCATAAACAACCTAAAAGAACTCGAGAGGCAAGGACCCCAGAGAGGGCTACAAAGGTGGGTCACTGCGGACGAAGAGCAATTTTCTTCGCTATTCGAAGTTTTTGGGTCTCCTAAATTTGCCGGCCAATACAGGGAAGATTTTGGCTGGGGGTTCCCAAATAAGGCATTCACACTTCATTCTGATTCACTAAATTCTTTAAGTTTGCGTAGATGTAAGGATGATGAAGGTGGGATTCAGATTGGGTTGGAACTTAAGAGGGCCGAAATGGATGCTTTTACTAAACACTTTTATCAAGGCTTGAAAAAATCATTCTTATGAATAATAATTCAGCCAGACTCTTCTGTTCCCTTATTACTATACTAGCTAGTTGTAGTCTTAATTTCTTTGAATTAATTTGTTTCAAGTTAGTACATAGTACAGTTAATTTAATTTCTTCTGTTTCCTTATGCTCGTGGAGGTCTCCTTCATGATGGACAACTGCTCGATGACGGCAAGATTGGGATCAAGGAAGGTGCTCCACTTAACCATGATCTGATCAGCAACTTCCTCTTTGATTCCGTGCACAGGCCATTGAGGTTTGTGCGCAGCTGATCTCCATTCCAGCAGATGCCGATTATGTCCGACCAGAGTTGCTCCAGTCCAGCAATTAGAGCGAGTAGAAGTTGAGATTATGTAATGTGAGATTTTAATCGATATTTAATGTTTTGTATTGTAGACAGTATGGTATGTTAATTGGATGTTTAATGTTGATGTAATACAATGGCTTCGGAATATATATCATTGTCTTGTTAAATATTTTGATGTTCTAGCTTCTTTTCAATATTAAGAATATTCTTGAATATTATATGTTGGACGTTTGATAATAGAAAATTTCTGCAGAAGTATGATGAAAATGTTTTTTATGTAGTAACTGAACCAAATTTAAGATCATCAACATTTGATTTGATTCAGTATTCCTATAACTCATTAATGTAGATACAATTTGTAGAACAAAAAAATATTTTCCCTAGCTCTCCTAGCTGCTGAAATAACAAATCAATTTGGTTGTTTATGTACCTTTTTGTGACTATCACCCATTATGAGTTTTGGCATGGAATATACAGAGTTGGCAAATTTTTTGCTAGTCATTTTTCTTCCATAAACTTCAAGAATGTAGTAGTACAATTTTATTAAAAAAAGAAAAAGAAAAAAAGACTTCACTTTATATTTCAAATTGACTATTCAATTTATTGAATTTTAATTTTGACTATTATAATTTTTGTGATTCATTTTCCAATTATCCGACACTGAATTTCATTCTAGAGATTAATTAAAAAAGAAATAGAAGTGCGGTCCAAAAAATCCTCTGCGACTCTTGGAAATAGAAGTGCTGTCTAAAAAATCTCTGACGAGTCTTGGTAGTTCCATTAGGATTTATTTCATATTGATAGGATAAAAAATATGATAAAGATATGAATAGTGATTAAAATAAAATTATGTTATTATATATTTAGATTCGACAGGATAAGACGAGCAGGATAAGCTATTAATTACTAAAATTTCCTCCTGACTAAAACAATGCTGTTGATCAAACGAGAATTGCAAACTAAGCTTCAATACTTCATTTATAAATATAATTATTGTTTTCAAACCATTTTAACCAACTCATTGTCATGATAAAAAAGTAAAAACAATGATCAAAGACATAAATTTATAAGTTAACCTAATTTAAAATCATGCAATATTCATATTCAGCAGCACAAAATTCTGACTCAAATAAATTTATTTATTTTTGAGAATCTGATTCAAAAATTGAAGTCTTAAAACATGAAATGTAAAATTCCATACAAATAAAAACAAGTGAAGTCATACAAATCCACAATCTTCCACGTTTCCGAGAGGCGTTAACGGATTTCTCATGTGCCGGATACACAACTTCTAAAGGATGGAAGGCAATAAATAGATTCATGATCTCATCCAGCCGAATGAAGCTACCTTATAGGAATATATTCATAGTCAATTACATTTATTTTTCCAAATATATTGGACAGTGAGTAGCACAAATATGAATCCAAGTATTTCCCAGAGCCGGAAAGGTTTGATCCTTCAAGATATGGAGAAGGAAACAACAGCTTCATTCTGGCGTACACATATATCCATTCGGAGGAGGATCTCGAATGTGCCCTGGCAAAGAGTATGCTTGCTTAAAACTTGAAGCCTTCACGCCTTCCAATAAAGCATGGACCCCGTAACCAATATATCTTCTCTCAGCATCCAAATCTTTTGTCCACCATAGTAGAAAGCAATCAAGCATCTAGATTTCATGATTGTCGACAGAAGCAACTCGAATGCCTGATACATAGAAGAAACAAAGTAATATCATTAGTTGTTTCCAAATGAGATACTATAAAATTGGATAGATCAAACAACCATCTAAGGCTGAGACTAAAAAGTAACACTATGACTGATCACTTAGCTACTTCATTACTCATTTCCAAACTGATGCTAATGACTGATCACTTTAGCTCTACACCGACAAAATGAAGCAACAGTGACGATAAGATGTTCGTATGAAAAATCTGAGCAGACATTATCTGGTATATACTACATATAATAGAAATGAGATAACCCAACAATTTTTCACCAGGAATTGATTATTTCAGTACACTAGAAATAAGTACCTAAACTACAAAGCTTCCGAAAGACAATCACAAGACAAGCATACAAGAGACCTTGAGCAAGACAAATCTCGAGACGGATAAAAACAAATAATCCAATAAAAATGAGCCAAGAAAAAGACAAACCCCAGTTTCGATCTGAGGTTTGCAGTACTTAAACGAGGGACATTGTAAAATTTACAAAATGTAACACAAAGAAGACAACGCACCAATCAAAAGAAATCCACCATTAATGGTCTCCTCCTCCTCCTCCCATTTGATTTTTCGCTTGCTTTGCAAGAGTCATGTAATTAACATCATCAGTTGTTATTGTTTTGAATTGCTTTGCCAGAGACCAGAGTCATGAAAGTTGATCTGGGAAATCGAATTTACAACAAATTGAAACAAGAATCAACCAATTCAACCCTAAAAAGTTACACAATCTTCTATATATTGAACAACCCTAAGCTCAATTTCAAAAAGTCCCAATTTCTATCCCTAACACCACGAGCTTTATAATCGAATTACCTTCAATTTTTTAGCCGCCGATTGATTAGAGGTCGACGGAACGGGAACGGAGACAGAGATGATGGCTGGAGCGGCGAGTGAGACTTGCAGCGACATGGAGAAGAAGAATTAGAAGTCGACGATCGAGCGTGAGCGGCGAGCTAGACTGGCGAGCGATTGGCAACCGTTGAAGAGAGGCGACCCACGACCGACCGGGAGAGAAGCGACGGTGTCGGAGCCGGAGCCAGATGAGAACTCGAGTTTGTCGTGGAGGAGAGGAAGATTTGTCTCGGAGAAGAAAGGTTTTCTTTCAGATCGACGAATACAAAATGGGGGCATCTAATGGAATTATAAAAATTGACTGAGGACATGCTTGTAATTGTACTATTTTCGCAAATCAGAGCAACACCGGATAAGTTAATAAGCCAACCCCACTCATAACATCAAAAAAGCCAACCCCACTCCATATTAGTCAATCCGCCAATGACCTGATAGTCGGCGGATAAGGAAAACATTATCCTACATGCCAAACACTGGATAAAGCATCAACCCTCATAACATCAAAAAAAGCCAACCCCACTCCATATTAGTCAATCCGCCAATGACCTGATAGTCGGCGGATAAGGAAAACATTATCCTACATGCCAAACACTGGATAAAGCATCAACCGGACATCAGTTGTCAAATAGTTGAAAAAATTGATATATCTAATCATTAATTTTTGATATGATTCAACGAGATTCGAATCCTCAACTTCAAGAAATGAGACGGATGTCTTAACCATTCGACTATATCATGATTGATATATCTAATTATTATTATATTTAAATATATGAAATTTTTAATAACTTAAAAAATGAAAATTACATCTATATAGATCAAGGTATAATATTTTACAAATTAGTAAAATGGAACAAAGTATTTTTAGCCACTTTATTAGTAGCAGCTTTTACAGTGATATAGATGTTAGTTCGATTCTGTATTTCTAATTAAAAGTTTTGGTCCTCAGTCAACTAATTACAAAATTTCTGAATTGAACTTATCTACAATTGCTAGAATTTTCTATTGTCCATTACAATGTTCAACTTGGATATCTATTTACGCGAGAAATCAGGTCATTGAAAACGTCTTCTCTACAAGGAACTGTAAGACCTCCCATTGGATGATCGAATCCGAATTCATCTTCCAATTGACCTAATAAATTCTAGAATCCAGCATGATTCAAGTATGCTATAATTGAGATGACAGCTCTCTTCATTTTGCTTTCACCGATCGACATAAACCACTAGAAGGCCTTCTCTGGAACATCTGTACGTAGAGCTTCATCTGGATTAGTTCTTCTCCTTACTAATTACTATTCCTTCCGTCGGGAGATACAGAGGCATGTACTTCGAGACTGAGATAGTACTTAAATAGTTCTTGACCTCCTCATCTATCATTACAAAAAGCTCAGAATGACAATTCGTTTACCTCGTGTTATGATCACTAAAACCATGTTCTTTATGACAAATTAATTTGTTCACAAATCAAGCTGGTTCAACATATATATTGTCGAAATTGTGTGTGATGATGAAGGAGAAGATGAACAGTGCTTAGGGATTTCAATTCGAATTGAGGAGTAACCGTTAGAGACAAAACGACAGCCTTCTCTGTGTTTTGATCTCTCCCGTTTAGACAAAAACGACAGCTTCCTTTGCATTTAACTCAGTCTGGCTTCCGTTTCCATTTTGGGCTTTCGATGTGTCTCGGCCCATATGGGCCTCGTCTTCTCTGAACCCCAGCAGCTGCTTCTTCTTCCTTTCAGTTGATTGCAGGACAGGTCAAGCTTCTTTCACCACAAGCAAACACTGTATAGGATTACTCATGACATCACAAGACTTTCCTCTACTCTTAACCACTGTAATAGACAATTTTGATTATCATTAGAAGATATATTAGACTAGATTTCTTTTGTACTTGATATAATTATATAACTCTAGCTTAGATTAGCTTTTTCATTATAAAAAAAAGAAACAAAACTTGTAATTCTCAATTGAATTAATAGAAAAATTGAGTTTAACTCTCAATAGCTTCCTCTTCGATTTATAAACTTAATATGACATCTAAGAGCTAATGAGAGATCTCAGTTTCAAGTTTAATTCAACCCAAAAATCACTTCAAAATCACCAAAACGCTTATCTCTTTGCATTTTCTTTTGAGAAAATCTTCTGAAAATATCTTCGATCACTGCTGATTCAGCCCTCTCACCAACATCAGATTTTACTTGCATTCAAGTGAAAATCCAACCCAATCTCTTGTTTCTCCCCTGCTAAACAACAACAATTATCACTCATGGTCTGGATCTATGGTTATGGCTCTAAGATCTAAAGTAAAGTATAATTTTGTTAATGGCAAAATTCAACGACCAAGTGAAGATGATGCAAATTTTCCTAACTGGGATAGATGCAAAATTACAGTATCTTCCTGGATTATGAACTCAGTTTTAGCATCAATCCAGCCCTCAATTTCTAAATTCAGAACTGCTCATGCCATGTGGAAAGACTTGCAAGACAAGTTTTCCAAAACTGACTTCTCAAGAATCTCTGCTGTCCAGGAAGAGATCTTCACCCTTAAACAAGGTGATCTCAATATCTCTGACTATTACACAAAGATGAGAATTATGTGGGATGAGTTTGATGATCTCAGACCCATTCCTGAATGTTAATGTGCAATAAAGTGTGAGTACAAGGCACTTAAAATCATAGCTGACTATTGTGAGAATGACAAAATTATCAGATTTTTTGAAAGGTTTGAATGTTGTCTATGCACAAACTAGGTCTACAATCATGATGTTAGATCCAATTCCATCTCTTGAAAAAGTGTATGCAACAGTGGCACAGTAAGAGAGGCAGAATGTGTTACCTCCTGATGCAGATGAGCCAACCTTGGCTGCCTTCTTCTCAGTAAAAGGGCCAAAGTAGAACTATCAAAAGAAGAATCCTAAAGACAAGCAGAACCTTTTCTGCACTCATTGCAAAAAGATTAGACATCTTGCAAGTGAGTGTTACATGATTGTAGGATTCCCTCCTCATTTCAAGTTCGCTAAGACTGCTTCTGCCAACATGGCTGCTGAACCTGAACCTGTGGTAACACAAAAGACAGCAACAATGACAATCTCTCAAGATGAATATGAAGCTTTGAAAAGACAAGCTCAAGCAAATACTCAGTCTCAAATCTTTGTTAGCAACATGGCCAACACATCTCATGCTTTCAATGGTAAGCTTTCTATAAATCATCAAAACAGTTTTTGGTTATTGGACACAGGTGCATCATACCATATATACTGTTCAAAGAGTCTTTTTAAAATCATAGAGCTAACTAGAAATCATCAGATTCAACTGCCAAACAAACATTTCATTCCTGTGACGCATATAGGGACAGTAGAATTATCAGACACAATCACACTTCTAAATGTACTATACTCCAAAATTTGCTTTCAATCTTGTTTCTGCAAACAAGCTGGTAGTAAATTCTAATGTGTTCTAATGGTCTACTCTTCAAAGTATCTAATGCAGGACTTGACCTCAATGAGGATGATTTGTACAGCTGAACAAAGACATGGACTCTACTACATGAATCTGAGAGATAATTTTGTGCAACCTAGGAATTTTTGTGTTATAAAACAATCTTCTATCAATGTAATTCATGATAGTGTTAAGAAAACTTTTGATGTCTGGCATTTTAGACTTGGTCATCCGTCTAGTGCTAGACTTAACTCTTTCAAGAATATTAATCAAAACATCAATTTCAAAAAAGATCATATATGTGATGTTTGTTATTTTGCAAAACAGAAAAAGCTTACTTTTCTAGTTAGTAATTCAATTGCAAATGAAAGTTTTGATTTAATTCACATGGATATTTGGGGACCAGGTCCTCCTACTATGCAAGGTCACAGATTTTTCCTAACCATTATTGATGATCACACTAGACATACTTGGATTTTTTTAATGAAACACAAGTCTGAAACTAGGAGTCTAATTGAAAAGTTTTACAAGATTGCAGAAACTCAATTTGGAAAAAGAATTAAAACTATTAGAAGTGATAATGATCAAGAGTTTAATTATGTTGCATTCTATGCTTCACATGGTATTTTGCATCAAACCTCATGTGTTGAATGTCCTGAACAAAATGGCAGAGTATAGAGAAAGCACCAGCATATTTTAAATATTAAGAGAGCCTTACTATTTCAGAGTAAGCTTCCTTTAAAATTATGGAATTTTGCTCTTTGTCATACCATTCATTTAATAAACATGACACAACTCCTATTCTGAAAGATAAAACTCCATATGAATTATTGCATAATAAATTGCATGACCTTACACATCTAAGAGTTTTTGGCTCACTATGTTTCATTTCTGCATTAGATAGAAATAAGACTAAGTTTACACCTAAGTCATCCAAATGTGTCATGCTAGGATATCAACATGGAATTAAAGGCTACAAAGTCCTAGATTTAAAGAATTACAGCATTCAATTAGGATTTCATGTAGTTTTTCATGAGCATATTTTTTCTTATAATGGACTACAGATAGACTTAGATGATATATGCAAACTGTTTCCAATTAAAAGGAAGAATTTATCTGAATTTGATGAAGAACTTGTTGTTAATCAATTGCTACATGAAAATGACCTTGAACACTTAGATATTGACCAACTTCCTGATTCTAAAACAATTGTTGAGACACTGGAAGCTTCTCCAGAACCTGAACAAATCATAAGACCAGAAATTAGAAAGTCTACTAGGACTAGATTACACCTAAGCATCTAGTAGATTTTTATAGTAATTTAGTCCAAGTCTCTTCTCAGTTGGACCATGATTCAATCCTCAAAGACTCAAGCAGCATTCCAATAATTCCAATTACAGGTAGTCCATACTCAGTTCAAAAATCATTTTACATTTTCAAAGTTATCTCATAAACATCTTGCTTTTAGTTTAAAAATTTGTTGTCAAAAAGAGTCAAACACTTTTAACCAAGCTATGGAATATGAGAATTGACAAAAAGCAATAGAGACAGAATTGAGTGCTCTCACAGACAATCAAACATGAGAAGTTTCTGAATTATTAAAAGGAAAGAAGGCTATTGGATATAAATGGGTTTTCAAACTCAAACACCAAGGAGATGGTTTTGTGGAAAGATACAAAACAAGGTTGGTTGCAGAAGGCTACACACAACAAGAAGGGATAGACTATTCTAAGACATTCTCTCCAGTTATAAAATTCACTACCATAAGAGTTTTTCTCACCATGACAGCCTCTCAAAATTGGCACATTGCTCAACTGGACATCAACAATGCTTTCCCACATGGTGATCTAGATGAAGAGGTTTATATGAAACCTCCTCCAGACTCTAACATTCCTTCTAACAAGGTTTGTAGATTGATAAAGTCACTTTATGGTCTACAACAAGCAAGCAGATAGTAGAATTTCAAACTCACTAAATCTTTGACATCGTATGGATACTCACAAGCACAATCATATCACTCTTTATTCATCAAGCATGTTGCAAAATCTTTCACAGCCATTCTAGTCTATGTTGATGATTTAATCATTGCAGGAGATGACTATGAACAAATACAGGCAACAAAATCCTTCTTACATGACAAGTTCAGACCTAGAAAATCTCAAATATTTCTTAAGTTTTGAAATTGCTAGATAAAAACAAGGTATTCACATGTGTCAAAGGAAATATACCTTGGAAATGCCGACTGATTCTGGATTTCTTGGCTGCAAACCATCATTTACTCCCATGCTTTATTATGTGGATTTCTCTAAAGATTCTCAACAATTGCCTAATCTATCTATCTACAGAACACTCATTGGGAAATTGTCGTATCTTAATCATAAAGCACACGAAGTTTATCTCAAATTCTATGTAATCCTATAGAAGATCATCTAAAGAAAGCACATAAAATTTTGAGGTACCTGAAATCTGCTCCAGGACAAGGTCTATTCTTTCCTTCTGACAACTCTTTACAACTCAAGGCATATTCTGATGCTGATTCGGCCAAACGCTCCATTATATGAAAATCAGTCATTAGATTTTGTATTTTTCTTGGAGATGTCCTTGTTTCCTAGAAATCAAAAAAGCAATCGACGGTTTCTCACTCTTCTGCAGAAACTGAATACAAAGCTCTTGCCATGGTAATCTATGAACTAATGTGGATTGGTTATCTCCAACAAGACCTGAAAATGCCACATTCTCAAGCTACTCTCTTATACCGTGACAACCAATCGACAATTCACATTGCTCACAACTCCATCTTCCATTAAAGAACGAAACACATCGAAATTGATTGTCACGTTATAAGAAACCAGGTGGAAGCTGGCCAAATTCGATTGCTTCTGATTCCATCTTCACTTCAATTGACAGCTTGTTCATCAAAACTCAGAGATCACCCACATTTCGTAATTTTCTTTCCAAGCTTGGTCTTCTCGATTTTCGACAAGCCTAGCTTGTGGGGGGTGTTGAAATTGTATGTGTGATGATGAAGGAGAAGATGAACAGTGCTTAGGGATTTCAATTCGAATTGAGGAGTAACCGTTAGAGACAAAATGATAGCCATCTCTGCGTTTTGATTTCTCCCGTTTAGATAATAATAGCTTCCTTTGCGTTTAACTCTATCTGGACTCCGTTTCCACGGTTTTAAAAATGTGGAGATATTGGAATATTTATTGGCCACGATTCTTCAGTAATGTGTTTTCTATTCATGTTCCACTGTTTTGAAACTGTGGCGTATTTTGTCTCCACATTTTTTTAACCGTGACGTATTTACATACTCGAGCCATGGAATCTTGAACCCCATTCTGAAGCCACCTGCATTACAAATGTTTCTGTAAATCGATTTAATCACAAATAAATTCATATCTATTAAAACCAAAACATAATTTAATACAAATACTAAGAACAGAAATAAAAATAAATAATTTACATATTCTATCATTAATTTCGTTAATGTAGAAAACAAACTACATATTATTATTTGAATATATATACAAACTAGCTACAGAGAAACATGAAGCTGATACACAATTTTAAATGAAGCTTAATTCCATGATACAAAGAAACAAACTACATCAAGATTAGAATTTGAATACATAGAGACTTAGCTGACACATAAAGCTTGATCATACACATTTCCTCTCTTGTACCTACAATAAATAAATAATTAATTAGAGTATGGTGTCACCAAGTAGAAGTAAAGCTTGTCATAATATTAAAATCCATTCACACATAATGCAAGTGTAATTATAAAGCATATTTTATGTAAAATAACATACCTAGATTGATCCAGCAGGCTTCGTTTTTAATCATAATAGTCATATAACGTGTCATCAAGATCTTCATCTTCATCCATGTTTCCAGCCAGCTCTTTTGCTGGGGTTTCATATACATAGTCCTCAATATCAACTCTAACCCATTAAATATGACATTCTTTATCACAATATTTTTAAGGATGTGCATTTGATTTATTTGAAGCATTCGCTAGAAGGGCATTTAATTTATTTGCACGAGGGACATTTGATTTAATTGGTAGCAGTGGTGGCTCTTGTTGATACAGACTTTGAGCAACTCTATCTGATTGATCACTCATGTCCCAAATGTCCCTAGGAGAGAGTTCATAGCATAATGCCTGTTAGGATTACGAGGGTTTTGAACATAGAAACATTGCTTCACTTGAGTGGCCAACACGAATAGGTCATCCTTTGAATGCTTTCTGCTTTTGTTAACCGTATATAAACCATATTTATCTTACTCAACATGATACCATTGACACTTAAACAGTAGAAACTTGAAATTTCCATAATAATCTAACTCGTTTATTTCTTCAATGACCCAAAGAACTTGATTAGCATCCTTGGTGCTAGCATAACTTTATGTCACCTGCAAGGAGCGTCACACCGGAATTTTGAGATTGGTGTGTTTCGTCTCTTCTAAGTGTGTGGTACTTGAAACCATTAATTGCATAATCACAATATCTTCTAGCAAATTTATTAGGGTCCCTCGCCAAATGCCTTAAATATTTCAGAAAAGTATCATTACCACAATCAACTCGGTTATTGAACCATTACGTGAATTCTTGCTTTTGAAACTTTGATTGCTCAAACAATTGCTTCCTCTTTCTTTGGGGGATCAAAAGTGATTCGTGTTCCTTGCAATGTATCCAATAGAGAGGCAGATGACTCTAAACATAATTGTAGTAGTTCAATTTATCATGAAGATTTAAATGTCTTTTAGGGAATGTTTACCTCCAATAAGGCTGCACTTCATCACAATTTGCAAGTATGTAGCGATGAGCTATTGACATTTATTTTTCATCAATGATAAAGATAGTATTATCTTTTTTAGCTCCAATAGGATGACCGTTTAGAACAAAATAGCTTGGAAGGTTAGGATTGCATAAATTCTGTTGTATAGTTTGGATTGATGCATCCCTCCAACTCAGCCTGCTATCAAAATTTGAGTTCAAGTAATTTGAATAGAATGTCAGGCATTCCTTAACCAAATAACCCTCAACTATAGAACCTTTCAGACGATCCTTATTCTTTACGAAATCCTTAAGCTTTCCCAACTGTCTTTCCATACTATACATATGCTTGAAGTATACATGCCCACCTAATTTGGATTTCTCTTGGAAGATGCACTGGCAAATAGACCATCACATCAAAAAATATTGGATTAAATATTGTTTCTAATTGGGAGTTGATTTCAACAATTTTTTTTCAAAATAGTCCACGTCATTCTTATATCTCACTTTCTGACCTATTGCACGAAAGAATGCGCTTAATTGGACTATTGGGATGGAAACTGAATGGGGAAGGGTACTTACCGCAGCAAGCGGCAATAGATGGTTAAACATGAAGTGAGCGTCATGGCTTTTATATCCCAAAACCTTCAAGGTTTCAATATTCACACAACATGAAAAGTTGGAGGCTGTACTATCAGGAATCTTTGCATCCTTCAACACTTTGCAGAAAACTTTCTTCTCATCTTTACTTAGATTGAAAACAGCCTTTGCATATTTATATCTTCTCTTCTCCTCATCTATCAGAGTTAGATGCAAGTCTTTCCTATTTTGTAACTCTTTCAAGTCTAACCTAGCCTTCAAGTGATCTTTACTTTTGCCAGGGATCTCTAACGTACAAAGTCCCTAGTATTGAATAAAAAATATTTTTCTCAATGTGCATGGGATCTAAATTATTTCACACATTAAGATCAGGCCACTAAGGAAGCTTGTAAAAGTATACTAACTTCTTCAACGGACCTTCATGCTACTTTTATCTCTTGCCAAATGAGTTTTTCAATTTCAATACATCATTGAACATTTCAACAACAACAGTCCCACTTAAAATCGATGGAGTTCCGACATTCTCTACTTTCCCATTGAAATCCTTCTTTTTTCCTAAACTCATGATCATGTTGCATATCTTACCACTATGCTGTAATGAGTCGTGATCGATGAAGAAATTACATGCTGGACATGCTAGCTTACCCTTTGTTGACCAACCACTCAACATGAGAAATTCTACAAAGTCACTTATTATCCAAAAAAGGCAACTTTTAAAGGGAAAGACTTGTCTTTTGAAGCATCATAAGTACCAACCCAGTCTGCCATAATTCCATCAATTCATCAATCAGTGGCTCCATGAAAACGTCGATGTCATTTTCGGGACATTTAAGACAAGGTATGATTAACAATAGCATGAAATACTCTGATTTCATATATAACCATGGTAGAAGGTTATATGGAACCAACATGACGGGCCAAACAGAATAGGAGGTGCTCATTGTTCTAAAGGGTTAAAACCATCACTTGATAGTCCTAACCTGATGTTTCTTGGATATTTAACATCAAATTTCTTCTATTCCTCTCCATCAACAGGCTATCTTAACTTCTCATTATCCTTTATCCATTCTTCTGCATGCCACCTCATTAACTTAGCAGTTCGTTCGTACATAAATAGTCTTTTCGGCCTTGGAATTAATGGAAAATATCTCAATACTTTCCTATAAATCTTTTTACATGGTTTACTACCATCATGCTCTACTACAGGTTCAAGCCATCTAGAAGTCCCACAAGTGTGATACCTTATTAAATCAGCAGTTTCTTTCCAGTATATCATGCAATCATTAGGACTAGCATCGATTTTTTGGTAGTCCAAGCCTAAGTCGCTGATCATGGACTTGGTTTTATGGAAAGAGTCAAGGATCCTCAAAGTTGGAATAGCCACCTTTAGAAGCTTTAAAAGACTAGAGAATGAGGCATTGCTCTAACCGTTTAGACACTTAAGGAGATATAGACGAATTATGAAAGATAAAGTCGTGAAATTCTAGCAACCCTTGAATAAGTCTTGGTTTGCCTCCTCCAACAATGAGTAGAATTTTTTAAAATCATCATTGGGTCCATTACGTATGTTGCAATATAATCATTGACGAGACCTTCTATGTTATCATTTCTTTCATCAAAACTTTCAGCCCTACTGCTACTTGGAAGGTTAATTATGATTTATTCTCCAAGATCAATCCACCATTTGCCAATGAGGTGGACACAAACCAGATCCTGTCTAAACCAATAAGGCTTCAAACAAAACTTACATGGGCTCAAAATCTATCCTCCCTATGGCTTCCCTTTGTAAATGCAAAATCCAGAAAAGATTCAACACGCTTTATGTACCCTGAAGTATATCTAGGGAGGTCTAGTCATGACTTGTCAATCGCCATAATGTGACACTGAAATAAGAATGCAATACGTACCAATCCTTCATATAAGTAACAATTGAAATGGTAATGATATTACATAATGATAATGTACACTTATTATTGCATCAATCCCATAAATATGGTACTGTGAAATTAATATCGTAACCAACCTCCTCTCTGATAGAATCGTCACCAACATTTTGGCCTGAAAAGAGATTAATGTGCCGGAAAGTGTTATTCACCGATTCACAGAACATGTTATACAAATATGTAAGACCGTTGAATACATCTACATCAAATTATGGAAAAAAACACTTTGGGGGACCATATGGCCCAAGCCAAAATAGAGTAAACCACAAATACCAATTCCAAACAGAGTAAACCACAAAACTTCTAAATCTATTAATTAAACCAACGGCTAAAGATATTTGTCCATTCCAAATCTGTTAACTAAACTCTATTCCTTAAATAGCAACTTCAACTAAACAAATTGCATGTACATTATCACATAAAAAGCAAATACGTACAACTACAACTACAACTATAACTACAATTATCAAAGTCGATAAGAGCGCATTCACCCACAACAAACCTTAAACTCAAAATAACAGAAAGTAGGATGGAAATTGTACCTTAAAACCTAGAAATTAGCGCGCGCTATCAAGGAACTACGACGAAGAAAACATGGAATGAAATTGAGACACTAAAATCCTAGAGAGTATTTCACATAGTGTGTAAAAGGAGAATTTAGGGTTAAACGAAGACGAGACGAGCGGTCGAGTGAGTATTTTTATGACTTTTGAGTGTTTCGACCAAATATTAAGTGGAATCAGAAAAATTAATATTTATGTCCATTATGGCCACGGTTTTCTAAGCGTGATTACAACCTATAGCGACAATTTTTAAACCGTGGTCATATAACAACCTCCACGTTTTTAAACAATCGTTGTGTATTCCGAAAAACATTGCAAATCAAAATCAATTAAAATCAGATCTAATAGATAACTAAATACTTTGATTAATTACTTCATGAGTTCATATGAAGTTAACAAAATACTTTAATTAAAACCAAAACTACAAGCACTAAAATTAGAAGCCAAAAACTAAAAAATGAAAATTAAACTATTTGCTTTACTAATTAGTCATCATCTTCTTCATCGGCCTCTGCATCTTCATCGTCATCCTCATCTTCATCAATGTCGTCGTCATCCTCATCCCCTTCGTAGTTGTGGCCATAAATACCATTGCCTTTCGATTTTGCTTTGCTATCAGAACTATTCAGCTCAACGGATGTTTGTTCCCTCTCTACTTCATAGGGGAACTATTCAAAATCATCAGAATCGGAGAATCTCCCCGACTCTTTTGAAGAATAATCGTCGTATGATGAACTGAACGGATAATCATAAGAAGGGCGTCCCGATTTTTTCTTCTTATTTGGTGATGATGCGTCGGAATCATCAGCCCTCTTCCTATTGTTACGAGATGGAGATTTCATGATTAATGTAGGTAGATATGATTCTGTGTAAACCTTGTTTTTTTTATATATAAGTTTATGTTTTGGTTTGATTACAGCTAGAGTAAAGATTGTGCCTTTAATGAATGTCAATGAATGTGAAGGGTTGTGTTTGAATTGCAGTGAATGTGAAGGGTTGTGTATGAATTTTAGTACTCAATGTGAAGGGACGTTATGTCATCTCAAAACAATGAAATTGAACTGCCTCCCCGGTATTCTAGGCGTGGAGTATTCTCATTTACGCCACGATTATTTTCCCTTATTAGAAAACCGTGACGTAAAGTATCTTACACCACGGTTTTCACTCGTGGACGGAAAACATTATCACGTCCAAAAAACCGTGACTGTAGGTAGCTTTACGCCACAATTTTCTAGCCGTGGAGAAGTGTGGCGTGGAAAAATCGAGTTTTTCTACTAGTGTCTCCATCCTTTTTTGAGTATCACTTTTGACAAAAAAAATGGTCCCTTATTAAGTGTCACTTTTAAGAATTTGAACTGAAATTATCCATTATTAAGTGTCATTTTTAAGAATTTCTACTATGTGTTAAAGATTTTAATTTAGACTTTTTTGTCTATTCAAATATATTATAATTCTCTCAAATATAATTTATTTTAATATTTTCTTAATTTTTATAAAATTAATAAAAATGACACTTAAAAAAAGACAGAAAAAATATATTACAAAGTCCTCAATATTCACTACTCCTAGAAATTGAATCCTTTCTCGAAAGAGAAAATATCACACCACTAGGCTATTGCTCTAGTCGGGTCGGATATTGTTGATGTTTTCTGAAAAATATAAAAACTATAAAAAAGATGTATTTGAATTAATATGAAACTTTCTCTGATAAAACACTTGAGAGTGTCGTCAGATAAATTACAATTATGTACGATGTTCTTAGTTCATTTTACTATAAATTATGCTATAAATGCTACAGTAATTATGGCTTTTCCCATTATTATGAGGTTCCCAATTACAATGCATTATTTGACTCTTATTTTTGTAAAAGCAGTGCTCGAAAGAGTGATGAGAGAGTGAAGTTTCATGGTAATATGTTTGCCACCGGACAAACTAAAGCACGTTGATGAACTACTAAAGAAAAATTGCAAATATTCCTTACCAAACAATTACCTCAAGAGTTAAGAGTCAGGACAGAGACAACACCGGTATCATACCTATCAAGTAGGTTGAGGCTGTTGAGAATTAATTGTTGAGATGCGTTTTATTGGAGCATGATGGATGCATTAAATCAATTGAAGCCATTTGTGAAAATTCAACAAACACAAGATATGCAGCCAACTGTAAAGTATTTAGAATAACTAGATGGAAATTGGCAACTAGAAATAGAAACATTCCAGTTAAACGACATGGTAGAGGGGAATAACAGAGTCCACTCCAGAGAAGCCTAAAATAGGCTGCTAACAAAAGAAACGTCCCTATCATGAATGCTCGTGGAGTCTCCTTCATGATGGAAAATTGCGCTATGATCGGGGATCAAGGAAGTGGGCCCCACGATTCGTACATCCTGACTCAACAAGTTATGATAGCGTTTGACCAAGGTGCTCCACTTAACCATGATCAGATCAGCAACTTCTTCTTGGATTCTGTGCACAGGCCATAGAGGTTTGGGCGCAGCTGATCGCCGTTCCGACAGATGCCGATTATGTCCGACCAGAGTTGCGCCAGTCCAGCAATTAGAGCGAGTAGAAGTTGAGATTATTTAATGTGAGATTTATCGATATCTAAGGTTTTGTAATTTAGACAGTATGGTATGTTTTCTCTTCCTTGAGCAATATTAGATAATTAGATGTTGAAAGTTGATGTAATATAATGGCTTTAGAATATGTCATTGTCTTGTTAAATATTTGATGTTCTATATTCTTCTTGCTATTTCAATATTAGGAATGTTCAAAAAAAAGAAAAAACCCTACAGTGCGCCGTTTTCGTCTTCAACCTTCCTTCCTTTCCTTCCTTCTTCCTCACAATCATCAACTCCCTTTCATAGTTAGGCCAATTTCAAGCCCTCCACAGGTCCTGCCGTCGCCCACCCCTTCCGGACGGAGGTGGGGCCCTTTTAATTTTAGTTTTAATTTATGTAATTTTAGCTGGCTCACTCCTAGATCTACGATTTCTACATCATGTCTTCTCTATTCTCAGCTTCAGTACTTCCATCTTCCTTCCTCTCTGACGGTTCTCGACTCCTTCTTCGACGAACAGGTGGCGACCGACGACGGCCAGAGGTGTTGGGCCATTTTCAGCCTCTTTGTATCATCTAGAGAGTGTTGGTGGTCCATTTTCTCATCATCATCGGACTCTCCTCCTTACTTTGGTGTGTTGAGGGAGCTACGGAGTGGTGTGCGATGGTGGCTAGTCGGAGCAGGGATTCCGGCCACTGTTTTGACATGTTTAGGGTTCCTATACGATCAAGGTATTTGTAGATGTCTCCTCCGTAGCATATCTGGTGTTCGTTTCTCGGTAGGTTGTTGGGCATCTCTCGGTGTTTTATTCTTTCGAAGTTTCGACATGAGTTGATTGACTGCCGATGGGATCTGGTCGACTCTGGTTGGTAAGGTGTTAGGTTTTTTTTATTTGTTTTGCTCAACCAGATTTATCTCTTCGTATTGTCAGAGTTAATTCCCTCCTCATATGATGACAATAGGGTCATCGGTGTAGGAGTTCTGGTGCTTTCTTTTCTTACTCTAGTTAGAGATTATCGGTTGTTTAGCGTTGTCTTTAATTTCGGAATTGTGTTTTTCCGCTTGTTGGTTGTCTCCCACTTAATTTTCGGAACTCTAGTTAGAAATTACTGAAGTCACCTCCTTTGGACGCAATTTTCCCTTTTAAAGATTATGTCTAGATGGAGTTGTAGTTTAGTATTGTTCTTATATAATTTTAGCATCTTCTGTCTAGTATATTTTCTTTGTATATTTTGTCACGATCCGAAACCCACCATGACCATGACCGACGTCTTAACCACCTTAATCGAGATTAAGTCCATCCTAATTACTATTTACGATCTCACAAGTATTAAATTATTGATAACTTAATAAATAACTTAACAAATCATTATATTTTTACAATTTAACTCTACCAACACGGAGTTTACATCTATTCGAGAAAGAAAGAAAGATTATATAACAGAAGAAGTTCGAAGTCTTCACACGCTTCCTCGAGTCGTTTAATCTATGCACTGCAAGAATAAAAATAAAGTAGTATTTGGATGAGTGGCAACGCACTCAGTAAGTACCAAATACAAAATATAATAATATAAAGATAGACTAATACATTGTTACCCACATAAGTTTCAAAATCGATTAGAGATTTCACAAACTCCCTTTCTTCCCAAAACAATGTGAATATATTTATATATATTTTTCCAAAATCCAACATCCCGACACTTAAACGAACCCATGGAAGTTTAAAGGTTTTTCAAAATCAAAACAACAACCAACAAAGATCCAAAGAACCAGAACTCCCTTACCAAAATCTAATAGCCCCACACTAACCAAATCGAAACCAACTAGGCATAAAGAATGTCCAGATCACACAACAAAGCATTGAAGTTCAATGAATTCCCACAACACAAACCAACAACATAAATACAACCCGACACCCTTACCCAATCCAACGAAAACTCCAACATTTAACCCGGTCGGTTGGGATGGTACCTAGATCGTGTCTAGGTACAATAGTAATAAAATAACTCGCACTACCTTCAAGCGATAAGAACGACTATCAGACTACCCTCAAGCGGTAGGAGTGACAAGGAAATTAGTGGTCCTAATAATAGTCTATGGCCATAACTTTCACATATGCCAGAAAACAAATCACGAACTCATCTCCACAATCCCTTTCCCAAGGCCTAGGGTTTATTAGTAAACCATTAAATTAGTATACGTTGTAGTCGATACTTACCTTCCCCACGACGCAACTCTTATGTCGAAAAATACCCCGCTCACACGCTACTACTCGATCGCCTACTCATGCTTTCCAACCCGAACTACGCCACCAAACTTTATTTCTCAATTAAGCAAATTAAGCTTAATTCTCTCCTCTAAACCTTAGATCATCACTATCTCCTCTTTTCTATCTTAACTTCCTCTCGATCTCACTCTCAATCTCTCCCAGCTTTATTTTTCCTTCTTTCTCCTCTTCCTTCCTTTCTCTCTCGTTTCTATCTGTTTCTTTTGTTTTTTTTTTTCAACTTAAAATGATATGGTTTCCACCGATTGGTTGAAACATATATATATACTATTAATTTTTTTTTTTAATTTATAAAGAGGTCAGCTTTGTTTCCACCTATTCATTAGAAGGTCATTAGATTATCATTATTTAACTAACTGCATCCTCATTGTTTTATAAATAATAATTCGGTCCTAACATTTATTTGATTTTTAATTATAATCTTGCTTCTTATTATGATGAATGCATGTATGCATGATATTAAATTACCTCTAAATAATTAATAATCGAGATGTAACATATTTTATCGCAAGTCCATTTGTCATCTCTTATACATATGAAGTAAAGTATCAATGAATTACGATCGTTTTATTTTAAAAAAGAAAAATATTAGGAATGTTCTTGAATATTATATGTTGGACGTTAAATAATTATAAATTTCTACAGAAGTATCATGAAAATTTTTTTTGTGTAGTAACTGAACCAAATTTAAGATCATAAACATTTGAATTGATTCAGTATTCCTAATAACTATTGTAGTGGATTGTTTTATGGAACCTGTATTCCAAGACATGATTGAAGGATTGGTATGCTCCAATATAAAGAAAGCTAAGAAGAAGAAAACTTGTAAAAACTTACAGCTGAAGAAATCCAAATCTCAAGTGGACAAAGCTATCAAAGTTAGGATTAATACATTTAAAAAGGCTCTTTTAAGTGGTCTGGATGATTCTGTATCAAACAGAACCAAGACTGGGTTGATCGGAAAGGATGCAGAGAAGATTGAAGATGATTCTGCATTGGTGTCTATAAGGGATGAATTTGCACATCGACAAAAAGTTGAGGATCTTGTGTGTCTACACCAAAATTTGAGGACGTCGCTGGACATTTCAATCTTCAGTCGACTGAGAATGCAATTGACTTCACCGTGGCCGGATGGCGAACTGTCAGAGCTCCGGACAACGTGCAATCAACTCAGGAAAGTATGTCGATCAACTACATTACCGCTAATTCACTCATAATTCTCTCAATTAAAAATGCCTGTTTCTATTTAAGGCTGCCACAATGTTCTTTAGAATTTCCGTTTTTAGCTTCAGTCAAAATAAACTAGGGTTTAGTCGTTTTTTCGTTGTAGTTGATCAAAACAATCGATTCAAAACTCCAGATTCAATATATTGGATGTTGCAAATCGAATGGTTAAGTCAACTTCATCGATTAAATAGTAACGAATAAAATGCTTGCTCGATCAACTTGCTTTCTGGGTTTAGCTGTCAAAATTGGGGATTTTGTATGCCGGCCATATTTCTTGTTCCTTTTGATTCAGTTGAGCTACATTGTACATTTGGAAGTTGTTATGGAGGTTTCTGCAAGCTTGCAACATGAGAAGATGAAAATGGCTACTGCTTTAGCTCATTTCAGTTAAAGTTCAAACATGTCCATTAGTCTTTTAAATTTCCAGTTAAGAAAATGAAGAAGTGAAGTTGTAGAATCAATCGGAATAGAGTTTAGGAGCTTTCTAAAATGGCCTTACTCATCTGTTATTGCTGCATCCACAAGTCAACTCCAAAATCAATCTTTTGAAGTTTTTTGCTAGTTTGATCTGATTCAATGAAGAAGAAGAAGAAGAAGAAGAAGGAATTTGTTGTAGCTTTTTTTTTTCCAGTTACTTTTCATCCTAGAAGATTAACTCTGAGCAAAGAGAAGTGGTGAGCAAGAAAGAAAATCGAGTGAAATGCCATATGGCATTCTGAAATGAAGTGGTTCCAAAAGAGCCTTTCTTTCTTGTATTTCCTAATCAGTTGTAATTTCATTTTCTGAATATTGTAATTCGAACTTATGACATCTAGGTTAGGTTTGGATCTATATATAAAGTCCTTAACCTTTTCCTTTTCGATTATGAGCTCTGAATATTATTGAAATCAAAATATGTAGTTTAATATTATCATCAAAGAGTTCATCATTTCTGTTTTTTTAATTTTAAATGCCTTTTAATTTTATGATTGTAATGGTTTTGTGAGTGAATCCTTAGAACTAAATCGAACCCAAATTAGTATTTGGATCTAAACACTTTAGATACTGACGATTAGCCACAGATTTATTTCAAACTTAGCATAAAAATGACTATTATGATTTCAGTTACAAGTTCTTGCTCTGTTTCTCTTTAGTTTGCGTTTGTGTTGAAAGTTTGTTTTTCAGGTCATTGATCTTAGATCTCACATTCGTCAGGGATACTCGGTCGACCATCAATAACTCATAAATTTGGATACAATTTTGTAGAACAAAAAATTATTTTCCCTCTCCTAGCTGCTTAAGTGACCAAATTTCTAAACTTGTTTTCTACCTATCT